>NW_001915570.1:0-3346 GCF_000208925.1 Entamoeba histolytica HM-1:IMSS
TTAAAATTAATCAAATTAATTTTTATCAGAGAAAACAAAGTACCAATGAATGAAATACAAATTACTGAAATTATAATTAAAAACATCCAAAATCAAATTATATTCGTTTTTAAAATTCAATTTAACTCAAAAAATTAAATTGATTTAACAAAGACATTTTATTTATTATTCTTCATTTAATACGTTATTTATCAATATTCATACACATATCATTTGAATATTTTTCACATTTAACTTATTCTTCATTCTCTTAAACATTCTCTTTTATTTTGAATAACTATATTAAATGAATATCAATTTATCATTTATTAAATACATTTGGTCTTATTTTATTCACCATTTCTTCTTCTATATCATTAATATTGTATTTTTATGTAAAACAGTTTGTAAATTTGAATAAAAAAGTGAAAATCATTTCATTAAATATTTATTTTGTATCTGTTTCATTATTAATTCATTCTTATATGTTTTAAATTCTTCATTTTTTATGTTTATACTATCATTTGAATTTCATTTTTATTTTCTTCATATTTCATCGTTCTTCTAATTTAATTTTCTTTTTTATTTATTTGATTGTAGTAATATCATTTTTCACATTTGTTATACTGATTTAATATCATTTAATATTGAAAATAAATAGAAATAATGAATAATGAAAGTAATGATTGTTTTATAAGATTATTACATTGAACTACTATCATTTGTTATCTTTTTTTATAAATATTTTTATTTGTTCAATAAATTCATAATAATTTGATAATAATATGATAATTGATGAAAAATAAGAATAAATAATCAATTATCAAATTTGATTGTTTTAACTGATATAATCAAATGAAGAAATTTAAGTTATTGAATATAAAATTGATGTTAAATAAAGAATATCAAGAAAATTCACATTATATTAAAATAAATAATCAAAATAATGTGTTGAAATTGAATATTGATATTATCTTAATTCAATATATGAATGTCAAATAATACAAAATAAATGTAAAATTGAAAATGAAACATATTATCAATATGAAGAATGATATGTCAAAGAAAATGAGAATAACAATAAATGAATAAAACAGAAAGAAATTAATGGTTAAAAAATTCAAAATGATATAAAATCAAAATAATAAATGTGATAAAAAAATAAAGAATAATAATATGAAAGAAATGAATGTGTTTCATATTCAAATTAATATACATTAAACAATGAGCATTTAAAATAAAAATAAAAATGAAAGAATGAGAAATATACTATGAAAAAGAAAATACATCAAGAATAAACAATGTATAAAATGTACAAAAACATCAATATACAATTCAGATGATATTTAAATAAAATATAAATATAATCAACAATTAGATAATAAATGTATAAATGAAATATCTGAAGAATGAATGATAAAATACTAAAATACTAAAATTGAATAACATTAATTCATATTGTTCAAATAAAACATATGTTAATATGAAATATTTTGAATGTTGAATTAAATATTCACATAATATAAAGAAGAATATAATAATACAACAATAGAAAATATGAAGAATAAAATAGACATGAATATAAATGATATTTAGATAGATATTATTTAACAATAAATATAAAATGTTGAGAATATGATGATAAATATAAAACATGTTATGATTCAAATAAATATTGTATGAATTATTCCAATGATAAATATTTAAGAAATGATAAAACATATCAATCAAATAAAGAAATAAATGGAAATATTTACAATGAAATAAACAAATAAATAAAAGAAAAATTCATTTATTTTATTTAATTCATCATTATTTCATTTGGTTTTATTACTATCCACTACTTTTAAGAAATGAAATAGAAAATACAAATATTATTTCAAAAAATGAAAATAATTACAAAAATATCATTTAATAAAATTAATCAACAAATGATTTAATCCATTTCTTATTTCTTGTTATTTCTTTATTCTTGAATTATATCCATTTATTTGATTCTCATTTATATTTACTCTTATTGTTTATTTTCTTTCATCTATCCCAATTCGTTCTTTCCATTCTTTAATAAAACTTTTTGCGTCAAAATTTACTTCTGCCCATTCTGGTATTTCAGCAATCCAATCATGTGAATTAAATGAATATTTCCATGCATGTAACCAAATTTGTTCTTCTATAGGATCACCTTTAGGGAAATTACAATCTTTACAATCTTTATCAAAAACCCATCCATACTTTTCTCTCCATTTATTTTCACGATTAATTTCTCCATCTTGTTGTCTGTAATTATGGATTTGATTTAATAAATAAGCAGAGTCATTTGCAATTGGATGATGAATTGCTTTGAGATGAAGTCTTAATTGATGTGTTCTTCCTGTATGAGGCACACATTCAATAACACTTGTATTACTGTCTTTATCGAAAAAAAGTCTTTTGAAACTACTTCTAGCTTCAATACCATCTTCACAAATACAACTTTGGGATTCTGTCCCAAAACGAACCAAATGTAAAGGAAGATTCACTTCAATCGTGTCTGGAAAATATCCAACTACTCTAGCTAAATAAATCTTTTGAAGTGAAGAAGTAGATGAAATAACAGATGACTTTTCTTTTAAAATTGATTGAAAGGAAGAAGCAAATATTTTAGTTTTTGCAAAGAGAAGAATGCCACTTGTATTTTTGTCTAAACGATAAACAGGTTTTAAATGAGAAAAGTGATATTCATTAAGAAGGATATTAATGATGCAATTTTGGTTATATCTTCCAGTTGGATGAACAGGAATTCCAGATGGTTTATTAATAACAAGATACTCATTTGTATTTTCTATTATTTGAATTTCTTTAATTGGAACAGGAGGTTCATGTAAATGACATTTACTAATTAAAATGTCATGTTCTTCAATAACAGAATTTATTGTTGTTTCTTTTTTTATTCCATTTTTATTGATTAAATATGTTATTTCTTCTTTTATTTGGTTTTGCTATTGTTGTTATTTTGTGTTTGTGTTATTCATATTGTTATTGTTTTAACAAACTATCTCTTCTTTTGAAATGTATTTAAATTCACTTCTATAAATCTCTCCAATACTTTTTCCTATCCATCTACCTTTTACATTCACTTGAAATTCTTTATAATAAGGAATGACTCTTCTAAATCCATCTTCAAAGAAATAAATTTGTTGATGTGTTATTTCTTTCATTTCTTATTTTGTTGTTTTTTTAAAATATTAAAAAATATTAAATGAACTGAAAAAGAAATAAAAAGTAGTTCAATTGAAATGATGATAATATTCTCTGTATTCTAATCATTTTATAAATGAAGTGCAGACAATAATGTTCCAAAGATATCTGATCTATTGAAATAATGAAT
>NW_001915569.1:0-3349 GCF_000208925.1 Entamoeba histolytica HM-1:IMSS
TTTAGGTTTAGAATTGTCAATACTATCATCTTCATCATCAATACTTGCTGAATGATCACTTAGTATATCCCTAAAATCATCACTATCACTTTGATTTAATGAATGATCCTCTTCCATCCCCCACAATGTTTCTCTATAATCTTTGTCCATTTATCTTTTATTAGTTTTTTGTTTTTTTGTAAAATTCTTATTCTTGTGTTATTCTTCATGTTTGATTTTTTATTCATCTTCAATATTTTGTTATATCTTTTCTCTTTTCAATTCTTTTAACCTATTTAATTGTCATGTTACTCCTACAACATTCGTTTATTTGAACAAGCTTTCCATACTTTAGGAAGTGGTAATAACTTTGGTTTATTCTTTTTTGATAAATTGTAATTGTTAAAATCACTTCTAAGAATGGAATGAAACAAACCAATTTCTATATTATAATAATGATAAGTTAAAATTACCAATAAAAAGTCTTTTTTATGAAAAGTTTTGAGAGTTATTCTTCTTAAAAATTATTCAAACCAATAAACATAAATAAATAATAACATAATTCTTCTTAAAAACAAAATATTCAATTACTAAAAAATAAAACAATAAGAACAATAAAAAAATTTAATAAAAGAATTTAGAATTTTGCATATTTAATTAATGAGTGTTAAAACAACATAACTCAATTGAATAAACCTTCAATAAATTTATATTTCTAAGTATAAAAATAATATTGAACATAACAATAATTATCTCTTTTTTTTATTCTGTAAAAGAATAAAGAAGTTATCTGTTATTTTAATAATAAGAATGATAAAATGAATTATTTATGAATTTAGATTTAGTCAATTCTTTTTATATTTAATTGAGAAATAAGAGAATAAATAGAAGATCTTTATTGAATCTTTTTTTTTCCGTATTTCTCTTATATATTTCATTTTTTTGTTAAAACGTATAAATTCACTTTTATTTCAAGTATATTAAATTTGTTTTTTATAAATCCTTTATTCAATATTCTATTGAATTGTTATTATTTTTTTTAAAGAATGTAAAAGATTTAGGGGTATTGTTATGTATAAAAAAATTTTCTTTTATTAAATTCCTCTTTGAAATCTGAGAAAGTTTTAAGTTTTAATGATAAAACATTATATTTCTCAAGGATAGAAAATATATTATTCAAAAATAATAATATTATAGTTTTTAGTTGAAAAGTAAAATTAAATGTTTTGTATATATTTATCCTTGTATCATTTCAACGTTCTTTTTCAAATGTAGAATTTTCTATTGTACGCTGTGTTATTTATTTTTATTTTGATTGGTAGATTTAAAACAATTTTTTTATTTATCATCCATAATTCATAAAAGGAATATGTGTTTAATAAATGAAATAATTTGGGGGATAATAAATAATAGAAATTGAATGAAGAAATATTTTTTTAGAGTTAAATTTAGGTTTTTTTTGATACTATTTAAAAAGTGTTGAAGATTATCTAAAAACCAAGTTCAATAAAATGGAAGGTGATGGTGCAGTTGCTTTAGTCTTATTCATTCTTGGATTTTTTTTCCCAATCTTATGGTGTATTTGTTTCTGTGTTTATTCTTCAAGTGATGATGACTCAGCTCGAACATTGTCAAAAGTTGGTTTAGTATTGTTCATTCTCATGACATTGCTATCTGTTGTATTTGTTGTAATTGCAGTAATTATCATTATTATTGTTTATGTATGTATAATTGTTGCTGCAGTTAATGAAAGTGATTTTAATAATTAATTTTTTTATTATAATATTAGTTATGTTGTTTGTATATATTATTGGTTAATAAATTAAATTAATTACGTATGAATTAATTTGTTATTTTATGAGATAAAAAAATTATTTTCTTCATTTATGAACTTTGTTTTGGTTTTAATACTGTTATTTTTTTTTGAATAAATGCTTTTTTATAAAAGAAAATAACTTCTGTTTTTATAGTTTTTACAATATTTAAATTTAATAAATTCAATACCTCAACATTTATACGTATTTTCACTTCTTTTGAACATTTTACACACAAAGTGGAAAATAAATACTATTATTTAGAAATAAATTATTCGTATTTTAGAGCTAATACTTTAATAACTTAACAATGTACTTTATGTATTAATGAAGAAGGTAATCCGTTCAATAAATTCTAAATAGTTAATTAGGCTTAATAAAGCAATTCAGTTATTATTCAATTATCGAATTATATATGAATAAAACTCTATTTTTATTAATTATTTCCACAACTATCAATCTCTTATTGATAAAAATAGTAATACTACAACTCGTTTTTTTTTTGTAAAAATTTTTCTTATTTTTATTATAACACTAATACTATAACTTTACCAAAAAAATGTTGTAGTATTTAATTGATAATTCATTTTTGATATATGTTTAATAATTTATTTTTCATCTCTTTTTCCTTTTTTTTATGATATTATATTGTTTATTCTAGGTTTAATCATTTTTAAATTTTATTTATTGTAAATAAAGTAAATAAGTGGTTGTTGTGCGTCTTTGGTTAATATTAACAAATCTGATTTGTATCATCTTATTTTATTAATACACTTTTCCAATGGGGAACATACAAGAAAAGTTGTTGAATGAATGAATAATGAGGAATAAATTGTTTTTATTGTAAAGAAAAAGAAATAGAGATAAAAATTTGATGTTATACAAGAGAATGAATTTCACTAACAATAAATTGCATAATAATAAGAGTGATAAAAAAATACAAAGAAAAAGATACAAAGAAAAACAAATAAGAAATAGAGAAATACAGTGATGACAATGATTATACAAATAAGAAACATAAATAATTAATAACAGACGATAAAGAAAAGAGAATAGAAAGAATAAGAAGAAATACATAAAAAGTAAGAAGATAAAGAAATAGTATGATAATTACCACAAAATATATTCAAACGAAAAGATAAAGGAAATGGTGAAAGAAGAAATGAAGAAAGAACAAAAAGAAATAGAAATTAAAGGAAAGAAATGAATATAAAGTTGTGAGAATAATAAATAATAAAGAAAGTAAACGAAAAACACAAGAACAAACACAAAACAAAGAATAAAAATAATACATAACAAAATCAAATAAAGCAAAAAGAAGAAGAGATTAAAAGAATAACAAATAAAGATGGAAGAGGAACAAAACAACTCAAAATAAATGAATGAACAAGCACGAAAATATAGTTATGAAAGAGAAAGAAAAGAGAAATGAAAAGAAACAATCTAATTTCAATGAAATGAAGAAAATAGCGAAGAAGAAAAATAGAAGTAGAAAGAAGAAAAGTCACAGAAATAAATA
Organism: Entamoeba histolytica HM-1:IMSS; assembly: GCF_000208925.1. Taxonomy (NCBI): domain Eukaryota; phylum Evosea; order Mastigamoebida; family Endamoebidae; genus Entamoeba; species Entamoeba histolytica. The sequence goes on from NW_001915569.1 coordinate 3,313, forward strand.
GAGAAGAAGAGAATATCACTGTCTCTGAGTTAATTGA
>NW_001915568.1:0-3357 GCF_000208925.1 Entamoeba histolytica HM-1:IMSS
AATAATGATTTTACAATCACGAAAAGTGATTTGATTTTGTTTAAAAAATGAAATGACACAGAGATTTGATTAGAAGAGATTGTATCATTGATAAACCAACTCTTTAAACCAGTTAAGTTGTCTTCAAACAAAGTACATAAATGAAATCATCTTTTGTTCCATGTTCTAAAGAAACTTATGAAGTTATTGAAGGAAATGAAATAGAAACAATCAGATCACAAAGTAGTCTTTCTGATAATGTCATTTCAACAACACCTTCTTTTCAAAGAAAATCTCTAAAGAAAGCTCGATGGAGAAAAAGTCTCAAAGAAAAAGCAGTGACTTTAGGAAAAGATATTGGAATATCAAATACACTTAGGTATTTAAAGAAGTTTCCAGAGTATCAAAATTTATGTGCATCAACACTTTATTATTGGATTAGAGCTGAAGAAAGAGAATCTTCATCTGTTTCTCAACAAAGGCTATAATTTATATTTATTTTCTATTTGTAAAAACAATAAATGTGAAATAAAAAGAATTAAATAAACTCATAACAATAACTTTTTTAGCTATTTAGTTTTTTAATTATCAAAAGTAGAATTTTAGTTGAATCATTTATCATTGGTTTTTTTAACAAATACACTTTGATTCATTAAATTGAATTATTCATTTAATACTTCATTTGTCATTACAAAAATCTTCGTAATAACTTCTTTACGACATTGTTTTTCATTTTTTTTTTTTTTGAATACTTATTGGATTTTCAAGTTAGTTGAGCATTCCATTCAATAAAATGATATGAAACATTTTAAAACATACTTTATTTGTAACTTTTATAATTTATTAAATAAATATGATACTCAACATTGTATAGACTAACAGAATAATTAGATTTTGTTTTTTAAGATAAACTAAATAGAAAAGTTATAATCAAATTCACTCATATTACTTTCAAATATCAATTTTTCACTTATAAAAATATTTTTTTTACATAGAGTTTCATAAATATGTTTATAATGTGTGTATTATATTAATTGTATTTTATTTAATAATTTAAGATATTCTAAAATAGAATATTAGTATTATTTAATTAAGAATGAATATCAAAAGTAGAACAAGAAGTTCTGTTTTTCTTTCTTTTTTGAAACTAATTGTCAACTCTTTTTATTTTCTATATTAGTGTGTTAATATAATTAATGTCATAATCCAGTGATTTGTTGTATTATTTATTTACTTTATTAAGTATTAAATACTACTCTAAATTCATAATATTATTCTAGAGTTGATGACATTTCCAATTTTTTCTAAATTTTGATATGTATTAAAACAAAAATAACTTCCATTCTTGCTTTCATTCTATTTATCTGATACAATTCTTCATTTTTATTTCAGATTTAACTTCTTCAATCAATTTTTATTATTATTTTTTTAAATTGTAGAGGTTTTTAATTGCTTGTTGAATTTCATTTCATTGAGAATATTAAAATAAAAATAAAATTATACAATTCTTCTTCATTGAAACATTGAACCAATGACTCAAGTAAAGAACATAATTTCATTAACACAGTCTTTTATCTATTTGTCTATTTAATTGTATTCAAATTGATTTTATTATATTTTTGTGTTGTTGTATCTAATAAATTATCTGTTATTTTTGACCATTCATTTTTTAAAATAGATGGTGATGAACGTTTTACAAATTTTATCTGAATTATAAATAAATCAAATATTTATTCATGTTATATTAGAATAAAAATAATTGAACCAATGTTATTAGTTATTTTCTGTATTATTGAAATAGTCATATCCAAGAAATATGAGTTTATTTATTAATCATTTAAACAATTTTCAAGTTATAACTAAAATGAATTCTGGTTTGCTTAAAATGAAAATAGAGGGAAATTGAAACATAATAACTTTTTATAAGAAGAAAAATTCAACAAATTTACGTTTAAGAGTTATTAATCGAACGATTTATTAAAATAACTTTAAATTCATTATTTTTAATTATTTTTGAAATAAACAAATATTTTTTAAACAATTAACTAGTTACTTTTATAAAAACACATATTTAATGATATTTACATGTGTGTTTCAGTTATCATGATTTTTATATTTAATAGTATGCAAATAATTATTATGGTTTTCATTACTTTCTGTTTGATAAGAGCATTGTATTGACGTTTTAGGTTATAACTTTACATAATCAAAACTATAACAACTATATTGTTAATGCTTTATCCTTCAGTATTCCTTATTAATGTCCATTATATTTATTACATTATTTGTTTCTTTCGTTTTATTGATAATTTATGAATAAAACAATATGTCTTATCACAACTATATTATTTTTTTATACACCTCAATTTTTTTATTTCTTAAGTTCCATGGTATTGTTGTGTATTTACTTAATTTATATAAATAGTATTATATTTTTTATGATTTATTTATATAAGTAATTTAAATTGGATTTCTTTTGTCTATCATCTTCATTTTATTATTTGAATTTTCTGTTGTTAATAGATTTTGTTATTAATTCATTCTTATAATAAGTTATATTTAATCATTTTTTTTCTTTTTATGAAATGTCATGGTTTTTATTCATTGGTTTTTTATTTCTTTGTATTATTTACTGTTTATGAATTTCTTTCCTTATTATCATATTTATTTAGATTAATTTGTCTCTTTTTCTCTTGATTTTGAATAACGATATATGTGTTATTTGTTGTATTTAGTTATATAATATTGTATTTATATTTTCTTGTAGTTTTAAATAATCTTTGTTCGTTCAATTAGTAGTAGATTATTTATATTTGTTTATTTCTCTATAACATTGAAATTTGTAATTTACTTCATTTTCTTTTTGTGTGTTGTCTAATTCTTCTCTTATTATTTCTACAATTTCTTGGTTTTTAATTGCAATTTCTTGATACTCAGAGATTTGTTTTTCTTTATCTCTTATTTCCTTCTTCAGTTCTTTAGTATTTTCCTCTATCATTTCAATTTTCTTCTCTAGTGTGTTTTCATTTTGTTCTAGCATTTTGTTTCTCTTTTTCAACTTTTCAATTTTTTCCTTCATTCCTTCATTTTCTTTTTCCATCTTCTTTTTATTAGCTTGGATACTTCGGATTTTTTCTTCTTTATTATTTACTTCTGTGATTTTCTTTCCTTCTAACTCATTTATTTTTCATTGCAATTTAGTGTTTTCTTCTTCTAATTTTCATTGTCATTCTTCATTTCTTCGTAATTCGTTTGAATCTTTCTATTTTGTGTTTTCATTTCTGTAATTTCTTCTTCAAATTCTTTTCTAACTATTTCTTTTGCTTTTTCTCATCATTTCTTCTGAGATAGCTTGTTCTTCTTCCATTCTTTTCATAC
>NW_001915567.1:0-3363 GCF_000208925.1 Entamoeba histolytica HM-1:IMSS
TATTAACTGATGACTTAGTAATAGTTACATTTTTTAATACATTATACGATTATTTTAAGTTTTTGATACATTTTGTCTCATTGGTTGTTACTTTGTTTAAATGTCATTTTCTATCTTGTTAATCTTTACACGCATATCCAAACACTGTCTGATTTATGTGTGTTAATACATAGTTTTCCTATATAACAAATTATAGTTTAGTTCCAGGATATTTAGGCTTAAAAGAAATGATAACAATAAATCGTTAATATTTAGTATTTCATAATCAATTCTGTAATTGAATTGCATTTTCTCTTTGTCTGTAATGTCTGTTTCTAAAACATATGTAGATAATGTATGGTTGTATTATTATGAAATACTATTAAACGATAATAAAAATAATAGACGCATTGAATATTAAGATGACAATTGAAGGATTATGGTTGTTTCTGATATAATCGTTTCAAGAAGCAAAACAACTTTTTGAAATGACTAACAGCATTTATCCAACTTATTGACAGGTAAAATAGCAAACATCGTTTGTTTATTCATTAAGAAAATTAAATGAAGATGTGATTATTTAATAGTGTGATAATGAAAATATATTCAATTCAAATAATTTCTCTTCAAATAGTGTTTAAACAATATGAAAGAGTAAAAAAAAAAAATAAATTTATAATACAAAATACAAAAAGTAATAACAATTAAGTTATTCTAAAGATATTAATTAAAATTTAACTATTCTTTATTTATAACGAATATAAGGATATTTAAAAATATTATCACATCTGCTAAACACCAAATAGCTTGGTTGATAAAAATTTAATTATAGTATATATAAAGAGTAATAAGAAACATGATAAAGAAATAGAATAACATAAATATTTAAAAAGTGAGTGAAATAGTATGATACAACACAAACATATAATAATGAATAAGTTGGTTTATTAAATTGGAATATCTTGAGTATTATTTCAAGAACAGTGGTATGATTATAGTTGAATATATTCTCTAGTATTAGTTACCAGTATTTGAATTTACACATAACAGTTTTTATTCATATACTATTATATGAAATCAATAATTATACTACCACTATTTTTGTAGCCAGGATAAATGGTTTTAATAATTTTTAAATGTTTCATTGTTAAATTGTTTTTTCATTGTGAAATTGATGTTTTGAGTAGATTATAATATCTTTTTAATTGATGATAAATGAACATTTTTCATTGGTAGTAGGATTATCAACTAGTTTTGTTTTTTAGTTCAGTTCAAGTACTAACGTTGATAGCATGATAAATCAATTTTGATATTAATTAATAATTCGTAGTGATAATGGGATTCTTTTTGGTATTACATATTTGGTCTATTCTATATTTATAAAACTAATTTATTTTATGATTTTTACAATAACATCTTATATTTTATATCACCTAATATCATTATTGAACTATTTTCTAGTTATTTAGTAATTATATTGAATCTGAATATTTGTTGGATTTAAATGAGAAAAAGTTTAATCCTATGAATCTGTATATATTAAACATTGTGTAAATATTCATTTTTTAAAGTTTATATTGATTTTAGTAAATTTAAATAAGTGCTTATCATTTTTGATAATTAACCAATTTTATATGTTTATTGTATTGATGGTTCACTTGTTATAGGGTTTCATATTTAAAAGTTCATCTCTATTTACACAATTTAGTTTGTATCAAGATTAATTTCTTCTTTCAACTATAATCCTTGTTATTAAGTTATTCTATCTCCTTATTTATTTCTTCTTATATTCTACATATCCATATTTATCAATAATTTTTACAATTGTCATGTTTCATATCATTTCTTAGTATCATAACTTAAATATCAGTTTGTTTATTCTATTTGTTTTTCTAAAAGACTCAATAAATAAGCTCACAAGATGAAAGAAACTCACTCCGGTTATATGTTCTTCTCTACGAAAAATGATTCATTTTTATTTTTTGTTATTTTATTTCTATATTTATCTTTTCATTACCTTTTTATTTTTATTTCTATTCTTATTCTGTGTTTGTTTCTTTTCTTTGTTGATTTTTTATTTTTATCTTTTTGCTGTATTGAAATATCAATTTCCATATTACAGTAAGTATTTTATTATTCATTTTTCTTAAAGTTTTGTGTTTTTTTTTGCTTATTCTTATTTTTCTTTGTATTATCTCATTTAATAATCATCAAAAATGTATTAATAATGATAAAATGGTTATAACTTACAATAAAGATTTATTGGTCAGTGACCATTCTTTCAATGCTAGAAGACAAGTTATATATTATCAAAATATGAAAGAAAAGATATTGTAGATGTTGTTATATGTCAAGATAATAATTTGGAATTAAATTATATTCATAAAATAAATAGAAATATAAGAGAAAATAAGAAATAATAGAAAATAAAATAAGTAAAAACAAATATTGTAATAATAATAAAATAATCAACAATGAAACAGTAAGAAGAATAAAACAATAAATTACAAATAAACAAAACATTCCAAACAATAATCAACAAAAACATGAAATACTTAATGTTTTACACAAACAAAACTGATAAAAGAAAAGAAGAAAAACAATAATTAATTCATACTAACAAATACACAACAAAACACACACTAATGAAAATGGAATAAATAAACTTAATAATCATAACAACAAAATGAATTTTCATTATTTGAAATTTTGTTTGTGTTATTTATTTTTTACATCATTTTTACATTACAACATACAATGAAAATCACTTAGAAATAATTATGTACAAAAAAATATATTTATATGATATTGTCATGGATATAATCACTAAATCATTATCAAACAAGTAATAACATTAATAATAATATTACAAATTATTATAAATTATAAACACCATAGTCAATTCTCATTTAAACACGATTATTGTAAAAATAAAGTAATTAGTATAGTCATAAATACCATAATTCATAAAGAATATTAAAACAACGTTATTATTTGAATAACCAAGACAAATGAAAAAGATAGAAGAACACAAGATAGTACAAGAAAATGTAATGAAATGAAAAAGAATGAATAAAAACATAGATAAAGAAAGGAGAAAGGAAGAAATAGAAAGAATAAAGAAAGAGAAATTAAATGATAGATAAGAAGAACATGAAGAAATAAATGTGAGAATTGAAGCAGAGTAGAAATATTTAAAGAAAAATACAAGAGCAACAAAAAAAGAAGAAAAGGAGAAGAAAATTTAAATATAGAAAAAGAAAGAAGAAATAAACCATCAAAACTAGAAGAAATTATTATTAAGAGTTATTATAGAATATATGATAAAGCTAAGAAATTTGAAGAATAAAAGAAATATATAATAACACAATAACGCAATAATGA
>NW_001915566.1:0-3373 GCF_000208925.1 Entamoeba histolytica HM-1:IMSS
TCTTCTTATTTTTATTTTATTGTATTTATTCATATAATATTTGTTATTTCATTTCAAATATAAACTAAATTATAAGATTAATGAAATAGAATGATGAATAATAATGAAGAATCAATATAAATTTAATTATATTCTTTATGATATTTTATAATAATTAACAATATTAATCAAATTAAATTATAATGATAATAAATAAAAAGTAAAGGTATGTAAGTTCTGCAATGAAAAAAGCAAATAATCGAAAAAAAGAAGAGAAAGATATAAAAGAATAAAAAGAAAGTAAGAAGTAGAAGAAGATGAAGAAATAATAAAAGTAGAAAGTAGAGAATATAAAAAGAAGATAAAAAGTAATAAATCACAAAGAGATAATAAAAGAAGAAAAGAAGAAATAAAAAGTGTATTTTTATTGTAAAAATTAGAAATATGAAATAAAAGTGTCTAATTTAATGATTCAAAATAATTAATATTATTTTATTGATGAAAAATATTTTATTATTTTTTATGTTTATTGTTTATATGTATAATTTAAACATGATGTTTATTATATAATCAATCATATGTGTTATGTTATTATTATAACATATAATATGTAATAAAATATAAATGAAAATGATATGAATATATGATATAGAATATAAAACAAAAGAATAATAAGAATAAATGATAAATAAAAGGAGAAATAATAATAAATGATATAATAATAAAATCAAAGTATAAAATATAAAAATAATATAAATCAAAAGAGAATAAATATAAAATGAAAATAGATATAAATGATAATAATATAAAAGATGAAAAGATGAATAAACAAATACATCTAAATAGAAAAGAATAACAATAAGAAAATCTAAATAATATAAACATAAAAACATAAAATAAGAAAAATATAATAATATATAGATAATAAGAAGAATACAATGATATAAATAATATAAACATAGAAATAAATATATAAAAATACGATAGATAAATAACATATAAATAAAAGAATATGAATAATAAAAATAAATATGATTCATCAAATCATCTATTTCATTAATATTTCATACAAAATAAATATAAATGATTATAAAATATAAACATAAATATATACAGATTGTATATTTATCATATTTTTTATTTTTTTAGGAGCAAAATATAATAAAGTGGAAAAATCTAATGATACAAAATATTTTGCATCTTTTTTTCATTTTTGCAAATTATTTAGATGCATTATTTCTTTGCTTATTTTCGTGCATTGTTTTTATCATTCCATTGATTATTATTTCATTTAACACTCGTCATTTGTTTTAATAGTATAGTTATATATTCTTCTTTATTCATTTTATTTGAATATTCTGCTTTTTTACATTTCTTCTTGTTTTTATAAATGAGATGATATATTATGTGTAATTTCGTTCTTCAAACATAAAATAATATTCTTATTATAACACACATTAATATTTGATAAAATTTTAAAATAATGAATAACATAATGATTGATTATTAAATCAGAACTTATTTATTTTTAAATTCATAGGTATACCATTGTTGGTCCTTATCATTGAGTTATTTCAATAGAAATTGTTTTATTTTTAATTTTCATAAAGTAGTTGAGTATTTAAACTCGAAATAAGATTAGATGTTCATTAAGAAAATGTCAAGTTGTTGTAAATGTTCAAGTCATGAAAATGAAGATAAAATTGAAAAAGGAAGATGTGGTTGTGGACCAGAATGTAAATGTGGATGTCAAGAAGGAGGACGATGTGACTGTGGACCAGAATGTAAATGTGGATGTCAAGAAGGAGGAAAATGTGGATGTGAAATGAGGAAGAAAGAACAACCAAGTAAATGTTGTTCAAAAGAACAATGCAGTTGTGGTGGAAAGAAAGAATAAACAACAACACTATGAAAAGAAGTGAATAATACAATAATTAATAATTCACAATTATTTTTTTAAGAATAAACTGACTAACATTTGATGGGGTTATGTATTTGATAATATTGATATGAGTTTAACTCTTCTTCACAAACCAAAGAAAATAATAAAATGAAAATTAAAATAATTGACCAATAACTTATTATATATAATCAGAATAAATATGAAGAAGTTTATAAATCCCACAATAAGGACTATTCTATTTATAGTGAGAGATTAAAAGATAAAATAATGAGAGAATTTAAACAATGAGTAAGAATAACAAATAAACTTTAGTTTAGGTATGACTTAATAAATTTGAAAATATTCATAATTAATTTACAATGTAGAAAACAACAAAATGATGATTAATGAAAATAGGAGATGATAATACACTTTTATTGACATATATTTAAGTTAAAGACATGTTAATATCAATTTCATTTCATTTTAATTCTTAACATTAATTATCAACCACAATGAGATATAAAAACAACAAATAATCATGATAACAATAAACTGTGTTATTTCATTATTACGAATAATTTACACTATTCTGAATAGATAAGAAGATAAATTCTATCAAAAAGAAAAGAATAAACAAGTGTTTTAAAATCAAACACTTTAATATGTTAAATGAAGAATGATACAAGATAAATAAATATGAATGAATAAAGAAAACATTATATTTTTACTATGAAATGAAATAAAAATTCATCTTATATTTATCTGGAGATAAACCAAGCATTTATTATGAGATTAAAATAGTTAATAATAAACGTAATAGAGAAATAAAGACATAAATAGAATGATAGAAATGTCAAGAAACAAAGAATTAAATTAGAAACATAAAAAGTGAATTGGAGAGCCATGACATAAGTCATGACAATACAATAGTCAAATAAAACAAATTATACAAATATTCATAATACATAATAAACAAATGTTAAATGAATGAATATTGGTTAAAATATAATTATTAGTACTACTTCTATTCAAAGAATAAAATGAAATAATGTTATTATAATAAAACACTAAATTAATGAGAAAGAAAAGTTTGCATAAAACTGAATGGAACATAAAAATCTCAACAGAATCAAAATGAAGAAATAAATAGTGACTAATAATAGAAGATGAAGAAGAAACAAAAGAGAAGTGATAAAAATCAAAAAAGAATAAAGAAGAATGAACAAAATCAGACAAATAAATAGAAGTAAAAGCAATATAAAAATGAAGAGAATAACAAATAGAAAAATAAGAGATAAATTTAATTCAAAAAATGAACAAATGAATAAGAGTATAACAACAAAATAAATAAGAGAAATGAATAAACAATGAATGTGTAAGAAACAGAAAGAAGATAGAGAATTGAATAAAAGTGAGATATGATAATTCAAAAGATGATAGAGTTGAATGATTATATAAATGAATCACAACATTTTATTTTTATCAAACAACGAATGAAATGAATAAATT
>NW_001915565.1:0-3386 GCF_000208925.1 Entamoeba histolytica HM-1:IMSS
TTAATGAAAAATATTTTATTATTTTTTATGTTTATTATTTATATGTATAATTAAACATGATGTTTATTATATATTCAATAATATGTGTTATGTTATTATAATATATAATAAAATATAAAATATAAATGAAAATGATATGAATATATGATATAGAATATAGAAAAAAACAAAAGAATAATAAGAATAAATGATAAATAAAAGGAGAAATGATAGTCAATGATATAATAATAAAATCAAAGTATAAAAGATAAATTTAATATTAATATAAATCAAAACAGAATAAATATAAATTGAAAATAGATATAAAATATAAGAATATAAAAATGATAAAGATGAATAATTAAATAAACAAATACAACTAAATAGAAAAGAATAACAATAAGAAAATCTAAATAATATAAACATAAAAACATAAAACAAGAAGAATATAATAATATAGAGATAATAAGAAGAATACAATGATATAAATAATATAAACAGAGAAATAAAAATATAAAAATAAGATAGATAAATAACATAAAAATAAAAGAATAAAAAGAATAAAAATAATTAAATATGATTCATCAAATAATCTACTTCATTAATATTTCATACAAAATGAATAGAAATGATCATAAAATATAAACATAAATATTTACATATTCTGTATTTATCATACTTTTTATTTTTTATTTATTTTTATTTTAGGAGCAAAATATAATAAAGTGGAATATTCTATGGATGCAAATTTTTTTGCATCTTTTTTCTTTTTTGTAAATTATTTAGATGCATTTTTTCTTTGCTAATTTTCTTGCCCATCTATAAAATATGGAATGTTTCATTGAATGTACAACATTAACAAGTATTAATATCATAACAATAGGTAGTAAAATACTATTAATACTAATTAAAATATGAATGAGATAATATAGTTGTTGTATATCATTAATATCAAATGATATACAAACAAGATTAAGAAATACTTGAAATGTTTTAATCAATATTCAAAAGAAAGAAATGAGAATAAAAAATAAGAATAAGAATGAAATTAAATAATTTTAATATTAATAAATTTATAAAACAATAATCGAAAACAAATTATATGATAAATAGAATTAAATGAAATAATAAATAATATAATTAAATATAAATATGAAATGATAATAAATGAATAACATAAAATAATTAATATTTTAAATTTGAAAATAAATATAACAATAGTTTCAACGTTATCAAAATAAATGATATAAATTTTAACGATAAAAATAAATAAAAAAGGGGTAAACATGAATAAGTAAATTTATTATATAATTAATTACAAAACAACTATCAAAAACAAACCAATACATACATATCAATAAATTATGAACAAATATTTTATATTTGAAATTATGAATGATGTTTAATTTAAATTAAGAATAAAAACATGAAAATATACCAATTATAATGTTAATGGAAAGTAAAAGAAAAGCGATAGGAAAATAAAAGTAATAGAAAGAATAAAAAAGAAAGAGGAATTTATTAAAAAGGGTAATAAAAATAAAATTTTTATTGTATAACAGCCATTTAGTGATAATAAACCAAGAAATAGGGTAAATAAATGATAGGATAAACATTTTTTTAAACATAATAATCAATACATATAGTAATTTATACAATAAAATAATTAAAAGAAAACATTGTTACAAATTGAAAAAACCATATTTTTGTGAGTTAAAAAAGAATAACATGATAGAATCATGAGAATGCTCTGATATAAAAAGGCAAACAAAGAACTTGAAAAATATAATTATGATAGGAGTTGTTTTAGTTTTGCTTGTATTAGGAAGTGAAGGAAATTCGTTTAATTTAAATGAAGATCCACTAAAGTTGTTTGAGCAATTTAAACAAGAATATAAAAAAGAGTATTTGACTGTTGCTGAAGAGTTAAGAAGAAAAGCTATCTTTATACAAAATGTTGAGATGATGAGAGAGCACAATGCAAAAGGAAGTTCTTATAGAATGGGAATTAATAAATTTGCAGATATGGAAAGCAATGAACTTCTTGCAACATCAAGTATAATCCAAAGTAATAGAAGAATGGGTGCAAAAAGAATTCAAGAAATGATTCGAATGGAAAAAGTATATTCAACAAAACAAACTCTTAAACAAGCTGTTCCAGATAATTATACATTATGTACTTCTGAAGCTGAATATAATTATTGTGGAACCAATAATATTGACCAAAATTTATGTGGTGGATGTTATGCAATTGCAACAGCACATCATTTATCAACAATCTATGCCTATTTAACTAAACAAGTTGATAATAATAAACCAAAACGAAAAATGTTATCTGCCCAACAATTGCTTGATTGTAATACCGAGTCATGGGGTGGATGTGGAGGAGGATTTGCTGAAGATGTTCTTGATTCTGTAGATGGAATTTATTATGCAGATGATTATCCATTTATTGACGCTGATAAAGATTGTGAAAATGTTACAGATTGTGCAAAATATAGACATGAATGTAAATCACTAGAAATCGATTATCCATTAAAATTTGCTACTAGTAATAAATTTACTCACTTTGCCAATAAAAATTGGGAAGAAATAAAAGAAATTATTTATAAATATCATGGATTTATTAGTGCAATGAAAGTTACTGATTCATTATTGAGATATGTAGGTGGTATTTATAAGTCTGAAAGTTGTACTGGAAAAATTACTGATCATATTGTTGTTGTTGATGGTTATGGAGAATGTGATGGACATAAATTCCTTTGGGTAAGAAGCTCTTGGGGAAATGATTGGGGAGTTGAGAATGGACATTTCAAAATTGATTGGAACACTCTTTGTGGTATTAATGGCGTTGATGAATATGACGATGGTTCTCAACTTCAAAATAATTTATATGTTGAAATGGAATTAGGAACTGGGGATACTGCTGAATATAATCCTAAAGATGGTGCTGGTGATGATAATAAAGATCCAATTGGATGCGTTATTGTTAGTCCATCTGGTGATCCATCCAATAGTCCTGAGGATAACAAAACAACAGGAGTTGTTATGGCTTTATTCGTCTTTTTAATGATTTTCTTCATCTAATTTTGGAGTCTTCTTTGAATTTTAATCGGTTTTTATAACAAAAAGTATTTTTTGATTAATTTAAATTAATTAAAAATATATCATATTTAAATATAACAAGCAATTAATTAAGTATTAATAGAATTAAATTCTATTGTTCCTGCCTCAGGGGAGACTAATAACAATGAGTCTTCTTCTAGCAATTTTATTGAGTATGTTTGGTTATGATTGAAGCAGTATTCCATGACATCCTTCATGTTTTTTATTACAAGGTTTTTAATTTCTTTCTCGATGTCGATCTCAATTTTTAATTCTTTAATTAATTTAATACTTTCCTTTCC
>NW_001915564.1:0-3393 GCF_000208925.1 Entamoeba histolytica HM-1:IMSS
ATTATACTTTAATTATGTTTTGATTTCTTTTAATAAATACAAACTACCATTAAAAATTATCAATAATCATTATACAAGAATTGTCATTTCTTACAATTTCTTATTTGAATTAACTCAATGAATAATTAAAAATTACTTAATTAAGTGTTAATAGATTTTTCATATATTCTTCCTAATTTAAAGGAGATTAATCACATCCCTGAGCTGTTTAAAAAAGAGTAATCTTTTTCTTTAACTTATCATTTATGTTTTTCTTGCAAAATGAAAAAATCACTTCTTTGTTTTATTTCTTCTTATTATGCTTTTTCAAACTTCTTCTGCTTATTTCTTCTTTTTAACCTTTTGTTTATTTTCTGCCTTAATTTTAAACATTTTCTTTTTCCTTTTTTCTTTATTTTATGAATGAGAGAAGAGAGTATTTCATTCCCATTATATTATTATGTTTAATTTTCTTTTAGTCTTACCCACACTTTAGTACTTCCTTATATTACACCATGTAATATTCTATCATAATATCTTGCTACACCCTTTGCAACTTTACCTAATACATTTCTAATTCAAATACACCGTCATAACCAGAAAATAACTGGAAGTGTCGATGCTTGAATTTGTACTAGGGTTTGTGTGGTGTTTTAGACATGCCACCTTCGATCTCCCCAAAGAATAAATACATAATGAAAGAAGAAAATAAAAGTAGACAAGAATAATACTAAGTGATAATAAATGGATGAATATAAAAAGAACAATAAGAGTTAATGTGATATTAAATAGAGAATAAATAGAGATGAATAACAAAAAAAAAATAAAGAAGAAAAGAAAATAAAAATTCATAGAAGAACAACAATAAATAAATAAAGAAGAAATAATAATAAATTAAAAAATAAATTATTATAAATGAATCATATAAATGATATTAATATCAATTATTCTCTTATACTTCACTTATTTTATTCATATTTTATATATTTACATATGATTAATCAAATATTTAATTCATCAAATAGTTTTATATTGTAATTATTTCATGATTATTTATATTCATTTTTAATTTGTTGTTTCATTATTTCAATAATGATAAACTACATATAATTAATATAAATATGATTATAAATGTTATTATTCATTTAATTAATAACCATTCTAACAATTTGTATGATAATATTTGTGTTAAAATGTTGTGTTTTCATTATCAATTATTTATTCATTCATAATATATTCATGATATTTTCTATTTCTTATGAATTTATTAATTCATTTTCTTTTATTTTCTTTTAATATCAATATTTATTCTTTTATCGTGTCATTTTTGATAATATTGGTTATTCATTAATCTCAAATGTATATGAATTAATTCAATTTTGTAATAACATTAAACATGAATGAAATATAGGAAATATTTTATAGACATATGAATAAAAGATAAAGAAGAATACGAAAAGAAAAGAAAAGAGAGAAACACAATAATTAGAAGAAGATCAACTGAATAACAAAATCCAACAACATAAACATACCTGATGTTCCATCAAGATTATTGTGATTATCAGAAATATCAACAGAACTAACAATAGTTTTATCATGTGAAATATCAGAAGTAGTTGTATTTTTATTATCTTGTTTTTCATTTTGTTGTGGATGATTTTGTTGTTGTGGTTCTGGTTTATTATGATCTTGTTTTCCATTATCTTGTGGTTGATTTTGTGGTTGTTCTTTTGGTGGTTCATCTTTTTGTTGTGTGTCTTTATTTCCTTTTGGTTGTTGAGTTGAAGTTGATGGACTTATTTGTGTTGGGTTGTTTGTTGTTTGAGTTGGTGACGTTTCTTCACTTGGTTTTGCTGATGAATTTGGTTGACTTGGTGGTTGTTGAGGTTGTCCTTTTGAGTCTTCTTTTTGTGGTTTTTGTTCATTTGATTTTTCTGTTTTTTGTCCATTTCCTGATGGTGTTGAGACTGATGAAGGTTGGTTTTGTTGTTGTGGTGATGCAGGTGATGTACTTGATGGTTGTGATGTTGTTTCTGTAGAGTGTGTTGCTTCATTTCCTGATGCCGGGTGTGTTGTTGTTGGTGTTTGTGCACTTGTTTCTGTAGCTTGTGGTTTTTCTGATTTTTCTGATTTTGATGGTGTTTGTGTCGTATCTCCTTGGGTTGTTACTGAACCTCCTTCTGTTGGTGCTGTTCCAGATTTAGGTGTTGATACTCCCGGAGTTACAATCTCAGAATGAGTTGTTGATGAACCTCCTTCTGGTGTATCTCCTGATACTTGTTTGGATTGTAATGAATTTCCTTCTACTTTTGCTGGTGGTTCATTTCCTTTTGGTGATGTTGATGCTGGATTTTCTGCTGGTGCTAATCCTGACTGTGCTGGACTATTACCTTCTTGTGTTGTTACTGCACTTCCAGTGGGTGTTGATATTCCTGATGCTTGTGATGCAGATTGTGAATTTGCTGGTGCTGGTTCTGTTAGTGTTTCAGCTATCAAATGTATATTATTATAAATATTTTGAATGGTATTAGTCAACCGATTATATGTTTGATTTTGTGTATTTTCATCATCGTTATATTTATTCTCATGTTTATGTTGTTTAGTTCTTGTTGAATCAATCATGTTATCTTCACGTTTATTATCATCTTTATTTCCTTGTTCATTGTATTGTTCAGTCTCCAATCCTTTACTAATTACAACAATTAATATGAATAGAATCGTTGTTTATTTCTAATTAGTTCTTCTCTTTAAATATATCACACTAACATACTTCAATTTCTTTATTGTCAATTCATTATTTGAATTTGAATTGAAATTTATTTGCCTTCTTTGTATTTTTGTATTTATATTATCATTGTATATCATTCATGATTTGATGAAATGTTAAAATGTCATAATTCTTTCTACATCTCTAAAATTATTCTATTCTTGTTGTGTATTTTTATTTCAAACAAACAAAATATTATGATTGGTTAAACTCATTATTTTATTATCATATTCATATTTCTTATTCTTATATTTCTGATTTGATGATAATCTTATTTATAATACAATGAATTTGTATGATTCTGATTGAAAACAATACTAAATAATATATTAAAACATCTGTATTAATTTATATTCAATTATCAAATCATCAATAACTAAAACACAAATGTTATTCATGATTTATCAGAATTGAAAATTAAAATAATCTTAATTCAATATATATTTTGTACAACAAATCTAACTGAATAATGAATATATTAATGATTATTTATATACACAACTTATTTTCTATTTGTGTATTACCAAATTATTTCAATTATATTTAATGTTATAATGTATCAATATGTTGATACAATCATATATTCATTTCAAAATATTTATGAATATTATATTACAAGTATTTCATATATTTATTGTTATTTTTAA
>NW_001915563.1:0-3402 GCF_000208925.1 Entamoeba histolytica HM-1:IMSS
TTTTTTATTCTTTATTTTATATCTTAATCGTTTTACTGAATTTAAATATTGATTAAACTATTCATTTAAAGATATTGTGCACCTGTTGGATAAAGTGGATCAGTAGCAATACCACAAGTATTTCCTTCAATAGCAATATTAAAATACCCATTCTCTCCCCATGTTGTTCCCCATGAATTTCTAATTATCCAACATTCTATTCCATCAACAACTCCATACCCAACTGCTGATACTTCGTGATTTAATGCAAAGAAACTCTTCTTACACTTTTTATCTGTATATGCTCCACTTTTATATAATTGGAATTTCACAAATGATGCATCCATTGCAACATCAACCATTCCTTGTGAAATTGCAGATTTAAGTTCTTTTACATTATTTCTTGCGACTCTATTGTAGCCTTTCATTGTAACATATGGTTTTATATTAGTTTTACATTCAGAATCCATTCCAGTAAATGGATATTCTGTTTCATTACTAACTCAATGTTCTATAATGTAATCATATGCGTTTGATCCAAATCCTCCTCCACATCCATTATTTCCATATTCTCTTGTACATTGAATCATTTCTTCTTCTGAAAGATCGAGTGTATTAGCATCACCTCCTTGTTCTACTAATAATCTTCCTTCAAGTGCTGCAATTGATCCAAATGCATAACACCCTCCACACTCTGCTTGATCTCTAATTGGTGTTACTTTTCCTTCTTTTCTCCAATCTACTGTTTCAGGTGCTTCAATATTCAAATACTTAACTTTTCCTTTTCCTTCTTCACTTCTTTTTGATTTAAGAATATTTTTATATTCTTCATTCGTCATAGCAGCAAATGGTCCCTCTAATGATAATTTAAATGTTCCTTCTTTGTTAAATTCTCCTACAATTTTACCATTCATATTGAAAATTGCATTTCTTCTAAGCATTTCAACTGCTGTAAAATGTTTATTATATTTTCCAACCCATGTATTGAAATCAATCCCATTTACAATACTTAACAAATAAATCAATACAATCATTCTTGTTCTTTTATGTTCTTTTGTAGTTTAAATACTCTTTTCATTTTCATTTTTTATTTGAATTTTCTATTTTCTTTGATATTTCATTTTGGTTCCAAAAGAAATGTCTTATTTGTTTGATATTTCATTTTGATTGTAATAATAGTTATTATTCAATATGAAACAAAAAATAACAAATCATACTACCTCTTGACAACTTAAAAGAAACAATACTTTATTATTTTTATATAAATATTGATAATTATAACAATATCTTTATCCTATAATAAGTATAATAGAATAATACATTAACTATCAAATTCGTGTTTAACTTATTAAATACATCAATACCTATCATTTGATGTAATAAAAACATTTTAATCGAAAAATGAGTAACATCAATAAGTGAAACAATAAAAATTATATCATTAGACGAAATCAAATAATAAAAATATAAACACTAAGATATAATAAATTATCATCAATAAAAAAGAAATAATGTAATTCAACAAATAGAAAATGACAGAATTAACAAGCTGAATACATACAAGAAATAACAAATAAATGAGGTTAAAATAAATATAATATAAACATAGATTAAGTAACATAAACATTAAATACATGAAAAAATAAATAATTTATTAATCGGGTTATAAATAGAATTAGTGAATAAATAAACTAACAACATAAAAATTTAAATAAAATTTAATTAACAAATCAATAAAATCAAAAATAACATTAAAAGTAAAGAAAACGAGAAATGATGCATAGAAAAATAATTATTCAAAATATTTTTTGGTAATGAAAAATTAATATTTGTTATAGAATAAACACATAAAAAATATCAATTATTAGATATATCCATAATTAGATTTTCTTCATATTGAGAGGTGTTTATTTCGGGTACGAAAATTAGCAAAGAAAAAATGCATCTAAATAATTTACAAAAAAGAAAAAAGATGCAAAAAAATTTGCATCCATAGAATATTCAACTTATTATATTTTGCTCCTAAAAAAAATAAAAAAATAAAAAGTATGATAAATATACAATATGTATATATTTTATTTATGTATATATTTTATAATCATTTATATTTTGTATGAAATATTAATGAAATAGATTATTTGATTATTCATATTTATTTTTATTATTCATATTCTTTTATTTATATGTTATTTATCTATCGTATTTTTATATTTATTTCTCTGTTTATATTATTTATATCATTGTATTCTTCTTATTATCTATATATTATATATTCTTATTATTTTATGTTTTTTATGTTTATATTCTTTAGATTTTATTATTGTTATTCTTTTCTATTTAGATATATTTGTTTATTTGTTTATTCATCCTTATCATTTTTATATTATTATCATTTATATATATTTTCATTTTATATTTATTCTCTTTTGTTTTATATTAATATTAATTTTATCTTTTATATTTTGATTTTATTATTATATCATTGATTATCATTTCTCCTTTTATTTATCATTTATTCTTATTATTCTTTTGTTTTTTATATTCTATATCATATATTCATATCATTTTCATTTATATTTTATTAAATATTATATGTTATAATAACATAACACATATGATTGAATATATAATAAACATCATAATGAAATTATACATATAAACAATAACATAAAAAAGAGTAAAATATTTTTCAATAATAAAATATTGTTAATTATTTTACATCATTAAATTAGACACTTTTATTTCATATTTCCAATTTTTACATTAAAAATACACTTTTTATTTCTTCTTTTATCATCTCTTTGTGATTTATTATTTTTATATTCTTCTTCTACTTTCTTTTTATTCTTTTATATATTTATATTCTTTTTATATTATTTGTTTTTCATTGTTGTTTCTATTTCTTTCTTCTATTATTTATCAATTTTATTTTCATTCATTCTTTTTATTTCTTTTTATTAGTTCTTGAGTATTGTATATTTCTTTATTATTTCATTTGTGTATTATCTAAATATATGTTTTATTGATTTTATGTTGAACAAAATATTGAATATAATCAATATTTTCATTCTTAATTATTCATTCTTTATTCTGAAATGTTGTGTATATTTATTATATTAAATGAATATGATGAATGAATATCAATATTATTGTTTATTTGATTTTAAAACAAATAATAAATGAAATAAAATAATAAATGAAATAAAATAATGAAGACAATGAAATGATAATGAAATAGAATAATCTAATATTGAACAAATCAAATAAAGAATATATTGAATATATCATTATTGTTACATTATTATTTATTATTTCAATTATTAAATATTAATAAATTATTATTCATGAATATTTAATTGATTGATATTTTACAATTTCATTTTCATTTTATTTAATAAATGAAATATAAATAATGAATGAATG
>NW_001915562.1:0-3405 GCF_000208925.1 Entamoeba histolytica HM-1:IMSS
TTATTTCTCTGTTTATATTATTTATCTATCATCTTCTTATTATCTATATATTATTATATTATTATATTCTTCTTATTTTATTATTTTTATGTTTATATTCTTTAGATTTTCTTATTGTTATTCTTTTATATTTAAATGTATTTTATTATTTGAATATTCATCTTATTCATTTTTATATTCTTATCATTTTTATATTATTATCATTTATTCTCTTTTGATTTATATTAATATTAATTTTATCTTTTATACTTTGATTTTATTATTATATCATTGACTATCATTTCTCGTTTTATTTATCATTTATTCTTATTATTCTTTTGTTTTTATATTCTATATCATATATTCATATCATTTTCATTTATATTTTATCACTTATTATATGTTATAATAACATAACACATATGATTGAATATATAATAAATATCATGATGAAGTTATACATATAAATAATAAACATAAAAAAGAGTAAAATATTTTTCATTAATAAAATATTGTTAATCATTTTACACAATTAAATTAGACACTTATTATTTCATATTTCTAATTTTTACATTAAAAATACACTTTTTATTTCTTCTTTTATTATCTATTCTATTTTATTACTCTTTATCTTCTTCTACTTTTTCTTAGTTTCATAATTTTATTTTTCATCACCTTCTACTTCTTATTTCTTTTTATTCTTTTATATCTTTCTCTTCTTTTTCCATTATTTGCTTTTTTCGTTGCCCTTTTTAAGAAATAATCAATTAGTTTAAGTAGCATGAACCAGTAGTTTCATTATAATCATAACTTACTATACTGAGAACATTAGAGAAAGTGAAATCACCTAAGATTCTTTGAAGACCAAATGGCATATTATTTAATAGGATCTGTAGATAATCATTATATTCAATAGAAACAATAGGATGATTAATAGTAAGTGAGGAGTAAGCATTTTCTCCAAATAAGAAGAATGAGTCATTAAGATTAAATGACAAACTACTTTCTAATGGAACTTGAATTTGACTCTCACTTGTATTACAGTACATAATAACGTCATATTTTGTTTTCTTATCATTAATTAGAAATAAGAATCCTATTCCATATATCTTTTCATTAGTATTATCATCATCATCATCATTATCATCATTAGATAATTTAACATTAAATCTTAGATCATAATTAGCCTTTGTTCTAAATAATTCAGTCTTTAAACTAGTCATATCAACATTGATTTGAGATGTGTTACTATTCTCTACTATTGCTGTAGCACTTTTCATATTAGTAGGATCAAATTGAAGAATCTGGTCCACTTTATAGACAGTGATATTTCCAGCATAATCATTTATATCAAAGTTCTTTGCTGTAGGTTTTGGAGTAAGTCCACTTTTTCTTGTGGATGCTAGTGTACGTCTTGATCTCATAATTTTTCTTAGTTTTAGTGAAAAAGAAATAAAAGACAAAGAATAGATTAATTAGATTCTAGTAATGATATTATTATCATTGAATCTTTGTCTTATAAGAGACTAAAAAAGACATAAAAAGATAGTTACAAGAACAACTATCATTGAAAATAATGGATTCATCATTTCAGCATTATTATCAACATGATTATAATTATAGTCATAATCTAAATTTAATCCTGGTAATTCTTCTTTTGAAGGGTCAATATAAAAATAATTTTTCTGAGTATTTGCAAAACAAATATCTAAATCATTAGTGAAGCTATTAACAAGATTTAAACAATATGAATCAGAGTATTCACCACCATAAATTGTATTATTTACTATAGTGAAATTCCACCATCTTCCATTGTCAGGAAAACATAATTTCTTTTTAGAAAAAATAGTTTGTAAGTTTTTCCATCCTTGGTCATGATATGTATAAATGAGAAGATATGAATTCCTAATTTCATCAATAGTAGAATAATTAATTTGAAGTGTACGGTTTTCAATAGGAGCAAATGCATTTTTACAATTTTCCATAGTAGCATAATAAGTGAAATTCATATGTGTATTGTTGTTATAAAAGAAATAAGCAGCATAATCAGTAAAACTAATACAACTATTAAGAGGAAAATAATCAGTTTGATATTCATTACCAACATATTTAAAGTAATTGTATGGCTTATCCTCATTTATAGAATTAAGTGCATTGTCTTGTGCATCAATAATATCATAGAGATATCTTCCTTCAACATTAATAACTGTTAAAATAATAAAAAAAAACATTGAACAAATCTTAGTGGTAATCTATCTTATTTAGTTTAAGGGTATTATTAGATGGGTACGAAAATTAGCAAAGAAAAAATGCATCTAAATAATTTGCAAAAAAGAAAAAAGATGCAAAAAAATTTGCATCCATAGAATATTCCACTTTATTATATTTTGCTCCTAAAATAAAAATAAATAAAAAATATGATAAATACAGAATATATAAATATTTATGTTTATATTTTATAATCATTTGTATTCATTTTGTATGAAATATTAATGAAATAGATGATTTGATGAATCATATTTAATTATTTTTATTCTTTTTATTCTTTTATTTATATGTTATTTATCTATCGTATTTTTATATTTATTTCTCTGTTTATATTATTTATCTATCATCTTCTTATTATCTATATATTATTATATTATTATATTCTTCTTATTTTATTATTTTTATGTTTATATTCTTTAGATTTTCTTATTGTTATTCTTTTATATTTAAATGTATTTTATTATTTGAATATTCATCTTATTCATTTTTATATTCTTATCATTTTTATATTATTATCATTTATTCTCTTTTGATTTATATTAATATTAATTTTATCTTTTATACTTTGATTTTATTATTATATCATTGACTATCATTTCTCGTTTTATTTATCATTTATTCTTATTATTCTTTTGTTTTTATATTCTATATCATATATTCATATCATTTTCATTTATATTTTATCACTTATTATATGTTATAATAACATAACACATATGATTGAATATATAATAAATATCATGATGAAGTTATACATATAAATAATAAACATAAAAAAGAGTAAAATATTTTTCAATAATAAAATAATATTAATTATTTTACATCATTAAATTAGACACTTTTATTGAATATTTCTAATTTTTACATTAAAAATACACTTTTTATTTCTTCTTTTATCATCTCTTTGTGATTTATTATTTTTATATTCTTCTTCTACTTTCTTTTTATTCTTTTATATATTTTTATTCTTTTTATATTATTTGTTTTTCGTTGTTGTTTCTATTTCTTTCTTCTATTATTTATCAATTTTATATTCATTTATTCTTTTTATTTCTTTTTTATTAGTTCTTGAGTATTGTATATTTCTTTATTATTTCATTTGTGTATTATCAAAATATATGTTTTATTATTTTATGTTGAATAAATTATCGAATATAA
>NW_001915561.1:0-3405 GCF_000208925.1 Entamoeba histolytica HM-1:IMSS
ATTTTACATCATTAAATTAGACACTTTTTATTTCATATTTCTAATTTTTACAATAAAAATACCCCATTTATTTCTTCTTTTATTACCTCTTTGTGATTTATTATTTTTATATTCTTCTTCTACTTTCTTTTTATTCTTTTATATATTTATATTCTTTTTATATTATTTGTTTTTCGTTGTTTTTCTATTTCTTTCTTCTATTATTTATCAATTTTATATTCATTTATTCATTATTCTTATTTCTTTTTTATTAATTCTTTATTATTTAAAGCAATATTCTGGTATTCTTGCATTCTTCTTGAGTAATTCTTCACATCCACATCCATAAAAACATCCTTTTCCAAATGATGTAATTGTTGATGGTATTTTAATTGTTCTTATTGTTGAACATTCATAAAAACAACAATTTCCTATTTTACTAACACTTGTTGGTATTTCAATACTTCTTAATGAATAACATCTATTAAAACATCCTTTTTCTATTTCATTTACACTTGTTGGTATTTCAATTGATTCTAGTGATGTACAATATTTAAAACAATAGTCTCCTATTTTACTAACACTAGTTGGTATATTAACTGATGTTAGTGATTTACATTCACAAAAACATCCATTTCCTATTTCACTAACACTTGTTGGAATAAATATTATACTTAATCTTGTACATTCTTTAAAACATTCATTTCCTATCATTTCAATATGTGTTGGTATATTGATTTCCTGTAAATCATTACTTCCACTAAAACATCCGTCTGATATTCCATAGTATCTTTCTGGTATGTTTCTTCCATATTTCTCTCGATCTTCAATTCCAAACATATTTTTATTTTGTAGTTACTTCTTCTTTAAATTTTGTGGAATGATGAATTATTATTTCTATTTTATTCCAATGATGTTTGTCATTTTTTATTTTCTATTTTATCGTTACATAAATGAAGAAAATATTATCATCATTCTTAATGTCTTGTTATTTATATTTATTTTATCTAAAATTATGTTTGTTTTCTTTTCTGTCAAATTTAGTTTCGTTAATATTATTGTGTCGTTATTTTTATTTTATTATATAACATAAATGTTGTTTCATTGGTATTTATATTTTTTCTTGTCATCATTTTCTTTTTATTTCTCTTTTTGTCTTTTGTGTTTATTACCCCCATTTTATTTTCTTATTTTTATTATCCTTCTTTTATTTTCTTTTGACTATTTCCATTTATTTATTATGTTGTTTATTTCTTTATTCTTTATAACTTCTTTCCTATCTTCAATTTTTTAAATTTAAATTTAAATACTTTTCAAATATGTTTTATTTCTTCAGTGTTATGACTCTTCTTATTATCATTCATTCTTATCATTTCTTTTTAAAATAATTAAATAAAACTAGTTAATTAAGTATTATTACAACTTGTTTCTATTCTTCTTTGTTTCAATGACACTAATCACATCCATTCACTTCCCACTATGAAATTCATTCCTTTTACTTATCATATCCTTTATGTTTTCTAGAAGTATGAGTAAAACACCTCTTTATTTTATTTATTCCAATCAATATCTTCTCATTCATTTTTACTTCTTCCTTTTTAATCCTTTTGTTTGACTTATACTTTATTTTGTTAAGGAGAGAGAGTAAAGCATTACCACTGTATTATGACTACTTCCTTTTTTCTTAACCACATTTTATCATATACTTTTCATTATTTTATTTTGATTATTTAATAACATTATTAACATCATTCATTCCAATTGATAATTCATTAATAAACAAAAATATAATCATTGTGACTAAATTAAAAATTAGAATAATAAATAATTTTTTTAAAGCGTAATGTAAAATTATTTAATCATTTTTATTCAATCATAACATTACAAATTTATTTTTATTTAATGATGTTTGAATTTCAAACTAATAAACAAAAACAAACTGTCATGTTAAATTATCGATAAATTTATTCGTTTATTTTTAAATATTTTCTATTTCTTTTATTTCAAAAATATATTTTTTTATGTAAAAATTAAATAAAAACAACAATAATGTTTATGTAACATTCGATAAAATATTTTGTTGTTTTTCATTTAAATAAAATATGTTGTGAAGAATATTTCAAAAAAAGTAGAATTGTAGTTATTTATTTCAAATGAAAATGAAATGTTTTTTAATAATAAACAACATTCATCAAATTGATAAATATTTAACATGTTTAATTGTTATTTAAAACGATTATCAATTAACAACAATCAATAAATATTAACAAATTAAATTATTTATCAATTGAAATACAAGTGATTGAAAAATGCAATTTGTAAATTCAAAATGAAGAAGAATGATTTGAAAGAAAATAATACCGCAAAATCAGAAAGTAAAGAAACAAAATGAATATAATGAGAAAGTGATAAATAAGATATGTTTATTATTGATACATTCGCGTTACAAGACACAGAAGAATGAAAAGAGTGTATCTGAATAAATAGTTGATTATATTAAAAAAAGAATAAAAAGAATTTTAAATAATTAATATTGTTTTGAATTTCAACCAGAATTTACATAAAATAATAAAACAATGGATAAGATAATATGGAATATTTTTTCCAACGTTAGACATTTAGAGACATGTTTGTATCGTGTTGATTAAATGTTAATGTTATATTCATAAAGAAGTTCATAAAGAAGAAAAGAAGAAAACAAAAGTAGATAAATAACAACAAAAATTATTGAAATTTTAAATGGAATAACTGGAAAATATTCATTTTTAATGTAATTTGGTGAATCAAAATGTTTATATTGTTATTATAATACATAAAGATAATATGGAATTGTAATGATGATGACAAGGATAATATTATTAACATTAATTAATGTAGAATAAATGAAAAAGAGATAATTGATTATCATAATATTACTGAAGAAAAAGATAAAAAAGAATAAAACATTAAACAAGAAAAGAATAACAAAATAAATAAAAATAAAGAAATTACAAAGAAATAAAAGAATGAAATACATAGAAGAAATTAATTATTGTGATTTGGAAATTGAAAGAACTGAAATTAAATTAATTATTCTTCATCAAATTAACAAGAAATAAGTGAAAGAAATAATTAATTAAGTGTTATTAGATTTTTAATTTATTCTTCATTGCTCAGTGGTGAATAATCACATCCCTTTGCTGTTTAAAAAGAGTAATATTTTTGTTTAACTTATCATTGATGTTTTTGTATGAGTATGAGGAAAGCACTTCTTTCTTTTATTTCTTCTTATTAAAATATTCTCAATTTTCTTTCTGCTTATTCTTTCTTTTTTATCCCTTGTTTGTTTTCTGCCTTAATTTTAAACATTTTCTTTTTTCTTATTTTTACTTTATTTTATGAAAGACCCTATAATATTCCCATGCTTCGAATATCCCAGTTATTGTC
>NW_001915560.1:0-3411 GCF_000208925.1 Entamoeba histolytica HM-1:IMSS
TTGAATAAGACACTAAGAGGAATCATTATTACAAAGATAAAAAATCTAATGTTTTACACATTCAAATATAATAGAATATTAGAAAACAATAATAATATGATTAAATATGATAGAAATGAATAACAGAATAGAAGTGAGTAGTATTAAACTGATAAAACAAGCAGTTCTAGATAATTATAAAATCAAGTTATGAATATATCTATTAATGATAATTTTTTTAAGTTTGAAATATAATAAAAGAATATTTAATTAAATAGTTTTCTTATAATATGTTTTATCATATTATATTATTTTTTACCTTTTAATTAAAAGATCACTCTAATTACTTTTTAACAATTGATGAATCCTCAAATGGATATTGTCACAATCTTCAACAACGTTATATCAGAAATTGATAATGATTCTTCTCGTATCCAATTCTTAACTTTCACTGCAATTCAGAGTATCGCACGAGCACAAGAAATTGTGGATATTATCAATACCTCATCACTTCGATTTGTTCATAGCCCAGAACAACAGGTATCTGTTTTGTATGTGATTGACTCAATTGTAAAGAACGACTCAACTAGAACTGTCCAGGATTAGACGAGAACGTGGTTGACGTTTATCATGGATGTCATCAGCAACTAAGACAATATATTATCGATTTAATCAACACATGGAACGGTTCATTTCCAAATGAAATTATTCAATCAATCATCAGACAAATCAACCCACCTGAACCAATTATTCAACCACCACCACAACAGTATTACCAACAAATCCCACCACAACAACTACAACAATTACCACAACCACCAGCTCAATATCAACAATACCTAAGTCAACAACCAATGAAAAGAGAACCAGAGGGTTTCAATCAAGCAACAATGCCACCACAAAAAAGGATGGTTAATCTTTACGAAAACCCTGAACTACCCTCTATTGGCATTGATGAAGAAATAGCAACAAACCCATATATTCAAAGTGTTGTTGAACAACGTCCAGAACCTCCAATAGAACCAACACCGAATGTAAATGAAGTTGATGCTATTGATTTAATGAAAAGTTCGAATAACCAAGAGCCAAAAAAAGTACAGCTTGAACCAATCTCAGAGCCTATTCAAAAAACAACTACAATCACAAGAAAATATAATTTAGACCCTCAATGTGATATTTGTGGAGTTCATTGTCATAATATCGACCAACATAAACAATGGCATCAACGATGTGATTCCCTAAAAGATGGTATTAGTAGAGATTGGTATGTATCGTCCAATACTTGGATTACTGAACCTATTTCAGAACATGCAACTATTCAAGCTTTTGCTGCAGATAAATAAGAAGAAGCAAAAGCACCACAAAAGGTTGAAGAGATTCCTGAACAGTCACAAGTTGTTTTATATCCAATTGATGAACATTCAATGAACTGTGATATTTGTAAGGAGAAATTTGAAATATCCGATGATGGGTTACATTTCAAGAATGTTATTGCAGGCAAAAATGGTAAATTAGTACATAAAGAATGTGCTGAACATGTTTAAACATCTTCTAAAAGGAGGTAGAAAAGTGTTAATGACAACTAACTTATTTTTTCATTCTATCTGGTTATTTTTTTAAATCAATTGAGTTGATGATATCTTGTTTTCTAAAAAGAAATGAATAAACAAAAAATTCTATTGCAGATCTCAAACAAGTTTAAACCGATAATAAACCTAAAAATATAATCTCTGGAATAAACACAAAAAGATTTTCATTGGATCTCAATATATCAGTTGGTGATAGATGAACGGAAAAGTTTTGTTATTTAATTGCATTTCATTTATTTTCATCTTCACTGCGTTGGTATGTGTTTTTATTCCTACAACAGTTTTTTATAAAACTATTGCAACGAGAATGTTTTCAAAGTTTGTATATTGTGTTTGATTAGGACTTTATTGTTTAACAGTTTCTTATTGTATTAAAAGAAGTGCTGATTTATTTGGGTAGAGAAGATATTGACCGTGTATTAAACTATGAAATAGATTTAGCAACGTCAAAACATCTTTCATTAAGAATTGAAAATATTATGGAAAATATCGAGAAACCATTAAGTAAATTTGCTATTTATTTTAGCTTGTATTTTACAACAGTCTCGGCGCATATAGTAAATAATGAAACAGCTCAATATTTTGATATGATACTAACATACATTTTCAGAACAACTCCAGTACTTTCATTTATCCTTTCTGTTACGTCACTACTCATTGCTAATTTTATATATTATGGAATGTTTTATTTCATTGGGTCAATTATTTCTTGTTTTAGCAAACAACTAGTTGAAGTACGTGCGTTCTGTTATAAATTTGGATGGTATCTGGCTGCTCTTCAATTATTTGATACATTTATTCCATTAGTTCCAATTAACCTTTTCAATGTTATGTATGCAATAATTGGAGTTCCAGTACATTGTCATTTGTTTGCTTTGTTCCAATCATCATTACCTGATATTTACATTAGACTATTGTTTGGAATAGACCTAGTCCAAATTGAGTCAATGAAATTTACCGCAGATCTTCCCTATTTGTTTGTAGTATTATTTGCTATTGGAATGACATTGGCTGTATGTATATTTTACAGTATGTATTTATTTGTTCATGAAGAACCAACCCGTCCAGATCCAACAGAGCCTAAAGAGCCAAACACCATACCAGACAAAAGTATTGAAGCAAAGAAAAATGACTAAAACTTATTATCAAAGTTTTCTAACAAATTGAATTATTTTAATTGAAAAATTGAAATTTCAATCACAGGTTCTTATTTGTTCTTTAAACCAAAAGAACTTCAAAAAAAATATAATTTAATTTTCAAATATGTCAGAAGAACAATCAAACGAATTTGAAGAATTAATTAATCAACTTGAAAGTTCTATTGATGTATTAGAAACTCATGAAAAAATGGATTATGAAATTCCAAAATTATATTATAAGATGGTGTTTGAGGATGAATTATCAGAAGAGGAAAAAGGATTGGCATTAAAAGGATTGGTATTATATTTGAATTACAAAAGAGAGTTTTATGAAACATTTATTAAAAGTCATTTAGAAGATATTTATATTAAGTTACCATTCTACTTTGAAAGACCATTTACTGATTGGACTTTAAGTTTACTCCAGAAATCGATCCAAGATAAAAAACCAAGTGAAGATATTATCAATAAAATATGTGATACTATATCCATGGTATTAGATGAAGATCAACATCCAACAAAAACATTAAATAATGGATTTTTATTGATTCATAAAATTCTAGTAATATACCCTGAGTGTATTTCTAATATTATACAAAGTGAGTCATTCTCAAGTGGAAGATTAACTCAAGGACTAATATTAGAATTAATATTTACTGAGTATAAAGAGTCAATGTACTCTATTTGTCTTGACGTTTTGAATA
>NW_001915559.1:0-3412 GCF_000208925.1 Entamoeba histolytica HM-1:IMSS
GTTGATGTTTCAATTGATGAATCATCTCTTAAATTCCATCTATACAAAATAATGGAGGATATATTGATACTCAATGCAAGAATACCTCCATTGTTTTGAAATATAAAGTTTGTTGTGTTAGATATTGTGTTATTGATAGAAAAGAATAATTGATAGTTAGAAATTCATTTTGAACAAAGTATTGAGAGAAATGATATATCAATACAAATATTGATAAAATACATGTGATGCTACTATTTACACATTTTATCAAACTAACATTGAATATTTCTGAATATTTCAGATTGAAATCAATTATTTTTAAGAAATTACATTTATCATTAATTGAATAAATCCAATTTTACATAAAATATATTATTTATTGTTTAATTACACAACAATGAAATTAAAATATAAATAGAAGAAGAATATTTGATAATAAAAGTATTTTATTAATATATCATTCCTTATATAGTGTGATTATTTATTATTAATGTATTTTATGGTTTGAATGATTTATGATTGATGACATTATTTTTATTCATTCTTAATTTATTATTTATTCATTAAATTATTTTCAATTAATATTTCTCATTTATATTGTAATTAAATTATTTCTTCATTATTTATTTATTCATTGTTGAATTGTTGTAATGAATATACAAATAGGAATTTTATTAAAATGAATATGAAATAGAAAAAAAATGAAAATCTTGTTTTATTGATAAATAACTATTAACATAAATCAACAAATAAATAGTTTCAATAAAATATATCAACAGGATATGAAAGAAAAATAAATAAATAATTATAAAATATCATAATAATAACATAATAAGAACTAAATAAAATAAGTTAATTAAATGTTAATAGATTTTTCGTTTATTCTTCTTTACTCAGCGGAGTTTAATCACATTGATTACTGTTTAAAAAAGAATAATCTTTTATTTAATCTATCAATTAAGTTTTTCTATGGATATGAGAAAAACAATTCTTTCTTTTATTTCTTCCTGTTAAAGTCTTTCAAACTTCTTTATGTCTATTTCTTCTTTTAAACCTTTGTTTGTTTTCTACCTTAATTTTAATGAATTTAATTTTTCTTATTTTATGAAAGAGAGAAGAAAACATTTCATTCCCACTATATTTTTATGAATAAAATCTTTTAGTATTAACCACACCTTAGCAAATCATTTCCCTTGGTTAATATCTCCATATATTTTATAATTTCTTTATTAATAAATACCAATTCTTAAATTACAATAAGTAATATAACACCGTAATAAATTGATGCACCATTTGCAATATTAACTAATACATTTCTAAATTGAATACACCATCATAACCAGATAATAAATGGGAGTGTCAATGCTTGAATTGTACTAGGGGTTGCGTGGTGTTTCATACGTGACACCTTCTATCTCAAGAATAATAAATAACAAATAAATTACAAACAAATAAAATAAATAAGAAAGAATCATTGTTGTATTTTCAAATTAATTAATAATCAATATTAACAAACTCATGAAATAAAAGAATGATAAATAATTAATATTTCGATGAATAAACTATTATTTAACTTTCTGATTTCTTATATTAATTAATTATTTCATTTATTATTCATACTCTTTAAATTAATATTTATATAAAACATAAACTATCATATTTTATATTAAATTATTGAAAACAAATTTAAATAAAAACTCATTTAATTTATTTAATGATTTTAAATTATTTCATCAATTTGTAATGTAAAAATAGAATCATATCATCTTTCCGATAAATTTTAATCATTATACATACTTATTATTTTTAATTATTTCTTCTTTATGATGAATATCGCTGACAATTTATTTTCTAGTTCTTCTTAGTCAATAAATTCAATATCTTCTTTTACAAACACAAACAACTTGGTAATTTTGTATTTTTATTTCTTTCACTTCTTTCTTGTTCTTGTTGATTTTTTTTTAGGGAGAATAATTTATTTAATTTCGGTTCTTTCAATTTCCAAATCACAATAGTTAATTTCTTCTATGTATTTCACTCTTTTATTTCTTTGAAATTTTTTATTTTTATTTATTTGGTTATTATTTTCTTGTTTAATGTTTTGTTCTTTTTTTATCTCTTTCTTCGGTATTATTATGATAATCAATATCTCTTTTTCATCTTCTTCTACACTAATTAGTGTTAATGATCTTATCATTATCAACATCCTTACAATTCCATTTTATCTTTGTGTATTATCATAATAAGATGAACTTTTGATTCATTAAATTACATTGGAAATGAATATTTTCCAGTTATACTAATAAAAAAATTCCAATAATTTTTGTTGTTATTTATATACTTTTGTTTTCTTCTTTTCTTCATGAACTTCTTCATGGATAGAACAATAACATTTAATCAATACGATACAAACATGTCTCTAAATATTTGATATTGGAAAAACATCCCATATTATTTTATTCATTGGTTTATTATTTTATGAAAACCTTGATTGAAGTTCAAAACATTATTAATTATTTAAAGTTCTTTTATATATATATGTAACTATTTATTCATATATTTCTTTTCCATTCTTTCTGTGTCTTGTAATACATATATACATATATCAATAATAAATATATCTCATTTATCGACATATCCATATAACCCTTTTATTTCTTTAGTTTCTGATTTGGTATCATTATTTTGAAAATATTCTTTTTCTTTTTGAATTTATAAAATGTCTTTACCATCACTTATATTTCAAAGGATAAATAATTTAATTTGTTTAATATCCAGTGATTGTTGATAGTCATTTAAATAACAATTAAACAAGATAATTATTTATCAATTTGAAGAATGTTATTTATTTATTATTATTAAAAATATTTCATTTTCATTTGAAATAAATAACTTCATTTCTTCACTTTTAAAATATTTATCATATTATATTTTATTTAAATGAAAAACAACAAAGTACTTTAAAAAATATTTTATCGAATTCTACATAACCATTATTTAATTACTTTATTTTAAGATATTTTTCTATTATTATTGTTTTTATTTAATTTTACATAAAAAAATGTATTTTTGAAATAAAAAGAATATGAACATATTTAAAAATAAAAGAATAAATTTATCGATAATTTGACATGACAGTTTGTTTTTTATTAATGGTTTGAAATTCAAACATCATTAAATAAAAATAAATTTGTAATGTTATGATTGAATTTAAAAAAAAAATGAATAAATAATTTTACATATTTTTAAAATATATTTATTATTATAATTGTTAATTTACATTAAACAATTATTTATTTAGTCACAATGATTATATTTTTATTCATGGATTATTAATTTGCATGAATGATGTTAAATAATCAAAATAAAAGAATGAAATATGATTAAACTATTTATTATTTCATCTTCAATAAATAAAAAGAAATATTAT
>NW_001915558.1:0-3415 GCF_000208925.1 Entamoeba histolytica HM-1:IMSS
ATTTGAACTTGTATGAACATTTCTGTTGAGTAGTATTATTTGAAGTATTGAATGAAATTTTGAAGAAGTAATTTAATGTTAGAAATATTTCACAAACCAAGGAAATTTCTTTAAATAAACAAACAATGGATAAAATAATATACAAATTGAACAATATATGACGTTGTGTTTTAAACCAATAAACCACTTAAACCAAATACAAAAAAATAATCTACTTAAAATTGTTTTTTATTCATGTTACTACTTGTTCATGTCATTTGAGCATAGTTAACTGCATCCTTGTAGTAATGAAGAAACAGAAAATCTATTTGAACACAAATATGTTATTTTACTTCTGTGTTTGAAATGCTCGTCATTTCCAGTCGTTGAAAATAGTTTAATTGTTTGTTAACTCTTCTTTCTATTAACTTGAATTATATTGCATCAACTTAGTCTTTTAAAAAGAAGTTGGTTAGTAATATCAGATATATTTAATTATAACACTCTTGTGGTAGTTTCAATGTTTTTGAAGCTTATCTAAAACTGAATGTACTTAACTATTCTTTATCCAACTTCATTTCTAATTTTTTTAAAAAATCTGTTTTTGTTTTGTGAATTATATAGAAAAACACAGAAAAACAAACAATATTGAAAGATTTAATTGTTACAACACAATGTTCAATCAAATCAGAGAATAGTCGGACAGAAGTAATGGATTATTATATGACTCTTCTTTCAAAATATTCAATACTTCAAGGATGTTTTGAAACGTTCATTAATTGATTTTTTAGAGTGCTTAAATGGAATAGTTTACTTCAAACAATCAATTAGTCTATTCCTCCAAGATCATAGTCATCTTCTTGACTCTTGAACTCATTAATCTTTCTTCTCATCTTTGATTCATCATCCCAAGTCACAAAATCTTCTTTTTTTCTTGAAACAATATATGCTGGATTTCTAATCACATCTGGTCCAACTTTGATATGACCTTGTTGAATTAATGTCTCTGCTTGTGTAACATCAGTCACCATTTTTTTTGCCTTTACAACAATGGCTAATCTTCTTCTACAAAAGTCAGAGGCATGAATAACATCAATCATATGTAATCCCTTTTCGGGTAATATAATAACCCCTAAGTCATATCTAACATCAATTATTACTGTGGTACTTATGAAGGATATTTTGAATTATCAAACAAACAACCTGTCACAAATTCTTTTTGTTAATACCATACGAAATGCATCATCTTTAGGTAATTTTTGTAACAAAAAACTAAGTTTTCTTAAATTTAATACTGCTTTTTCATAAGCTTCAAATTCACTTTCGTCATGAATGTGAAATCGAGCCATAATTCCTGCTTTTCTAATTCCTTTATCACGACGCCAATCAACAAAATCAACTTTTTTCAATAATTTTGACTCATGATATTTAAGCTTTCTCACCATTAATTTCTTTTATGTTTTTATGTTGTTTCAGGGTTATGGTATTTTTATAGTTCTTTTTATTATTCTCTCTATTATTAATAAATTGTGTTATAAATAACGATATTCAAGAATCAAAACAATCTTTAAATTAACACATTTTGACTTTTTGACACATTTCATGGCTTGTTGATGTGATAAAGTCAAGTGATTGAGTGTCATACAATGTCATTAACTTCATCGCAACTTCATTACAACGTCCAGTTGCTCCAATTGTCTCAAATTCATCACATTTCTTTTTGAGCAAATCAAAAATGATATTTTGTTTCTTTTTTTCAAATACAGCACTTCTTATTGTTTTAGCTAAAGCAAAACATCTCTCACATAATTTCCCTTTTCCTTTATTCTTTTCAAAATGAGTATTAATCCTTTCTATTTGATATAATCTATCTATACTTCGTTTAACAACTCTTCTCCATTCATCGTAATTAATTCTTAAATCTTCAATTAATGGATCATTCATTTGAACACCTTCTCCAAGTTGTTTTGCTGCAATATCTAATTCTTTTAATGCATATTTTAATAACTCAAGATTTAATTGTTTGATTCCATTAATCCCTTTACCTATCTCTGCTTGAGCTTTCCAATGAAATTCAGCTTCCCATTGTTCTCCTTTCTTACCCATTTTTTCACAATATTTTCTTAGTCGTTCAAATGCATTCTTTCGTTTTAAAATTCCTTCTGCAATCTTAATTGCCCAACCACTGTGTGCTCGAACTAATGTCTCTTGAACATATCTACGAATCTCCTCTATTCCCATTTCCAACATTCTAACATCATTGTTAGCAATGTCTAATTCACCAACAACATTTCTTCCTTTTTGAACTGCAATTTTCAACCATTCTCTTCTTTGGAGATGTCGTTTTAATTCTTCTTCAATGGCTTTACTTTCTTCAACAACAACTCGTCTAAACTTGTTTTCTTCAAGTCGACTTTCTTGTTCTTGACTACTATTCATTGGTCCAATAATTTCTTTCCCATTAACCTTTTTCCACATGTTATCATTGCCAGTTATACTCTTTGCTTGAATTCTAACACCATTCATCATGCCATTATTTCTTTGAATTGCACTTCGTTCTGAAAGAATAACCATTGTTTCACCAACAACAGTGATTCTTTCAATAGATTTTCTGATTAATTTTCTTAGCTCAATAACAATACTATTTTCTGCTTCTTTGACATGTTTTTTAATGATTTTTTTTCTTTCTTCCAATTCTTTTAATTGTATTTGAATATGTTTTTGTTCTGCTGCAGAAATTCCAGTAAACCTTAATCGTTCGTGATGTTTTTTTATTTGAAGTTCAACATCTAATAGTTTTTCTCTCCAACTTCCAACTAAATCTATTAATTTCTTTCTTTGTTCATTTTCTACTTCAAATAATTCTTTCTTTAATAATGTTTTTTTGACATTTGCTTTTTTAACTTCTTGTTTCAATCCATTTTGTTCCGCAATCTTTTGGATAGTTCGATTCATTAAGATTTTTGTTTTTAACTTTAGTTGTTCTAATTTCTTCTTAGTAACATGGTGATTGATTGGGGGATGACGTGCTGCTTTTTGTTTGACAAGATCAAGATTAATCTTGTCAATTTCTTCACGAAAAGTTTCTTTTGCCTTTCTAATGTTTGTTGCAGCTTTATTTCCTTGTGCTCTTTGAAGGGCTTCATCGACATACATTTTTCTATATTTACTAATACTTTTACTTATTTCTTTTGCCATTTTCTTTGCATTTGAATTAATTCGTTTTTGTTCATTAGCTAATTCAATTTCAATCTTTCTAATTTTTCCTGATAATTTTGGGATTCTTTTCTTATCAATTTGATCTTTAGAATGTACTAATTTCTCTAATTCTTTCTTGTAGAATGTTAAGTGAAGTTTAAGATGTTCTAAATGATGTGTATGAATTAATTCAGAAGGACTTTTTGAGAGTTGTTTATCTATTCGTTTTGAAACTAAT
>NW_001915557.1:0-3459 GCF_000208925.1 Entamoeba histolytica HM-1:IMSS
TGCTTCACTCCTTGATTTTTGATCTTGATCTTGTGTTTTGTGTGTTAAGTCTTGTTGTTCTTGCTCTTTTTCAACAGTCTGTTTCAGAGAATGTTCTCCATTCTCCTGTCTTATATCTGAAACTTCATGAATAGCTTCTCCCTTTAAATGTACATTATATACATTATACAGTCTTTTATGTTTATTTGAATACATCTGAATGTTTCTATTTTCTTTAATACTTTGTCCTTTACTGAGAAAAGTCTCAGTTGAAGTAGCAAGTACAATAAATAATACAAATGTAATCATTGAATGAAGCCATCTCCAGTTCATTTCTTTAAATATGTTCTGTCTTTTCTTTATTTTATTTTTTCAATTCATTCTTCTTTATTTCAATTCATTTTATTATATTATTTAATATCAATTCAAGTTCAACCACTATGAATGAATCAAAGAATTATTCGTTTTATTTCATCATTTTTATTAATTTATTTATTTTGTAGTTCAATAACAAATAAATTGAAATGAAATTAAATTAAAATTCAATTCATTTTTGTAATTCAATCAACAAAATAAATAAATTAATAAAAATATAATAAATCATAATCAATAAAACAAAAATTTTATACATTTTTCAATTCAAAATGCAAATAATTATTATTCTAAATTTTAGATAATTTTTATTCCTATTTTAATAACCCAAAAATAAAATTGATAATAAATATTAGACATGTATTGAATTAGTTTTTACTTGAATAATAACTCTAAAACAAAATTAAAATGAGAAAACAATAATTACTATATAAAAATGATAATAAAATTGTTGTTTCAATTAATATTCATAAAAAAATTATCTATTCTTTTATTAGTAGGTGTAGTTTATAATATGAAATTAAATTATTAAAAAATACCTTATTCATACTTTATCATATTAACAAATTATATGTTCATTTGTTAATAATTATTCTATCTCTAAATCATTCATAATATGTTTATTCATAACTAGAACATTTTTCATTAATGTATCAATTTGATTTAGTTTTTTTGAATAATAACTTCTGTTATCGTATTATTATTGTTAAATATTTTAATATTTAATTTTAGTATTTAATATATAAATTGTTAGTACTTAATAATTTAAACGAGAATTGTTCATGAACTTATATGACATTCCAATGTTTTATTAATTCATATTTGTTAACCATTTTATTATTTATCCATTGGACTATTTCTGATTCTTTATTTATTGTCATGTTCATGTTTATTTAAAATATAAAATTATCTATTTTGAATATATTTCACCAATAAATATTATTTCAAACAATATTATTTCATTTTACTGTTTCTCATCAAATCAAAATTATGTTAATTATTCATTTTAATTTAACATGTAACTATTTTTTATATTAGATATTATACACTTTAATGTCTTTTTATTCAATGATATCAGAGTGTTTTACTCTATCACTCAGTTTCATTCTTTATCAAATATTTATTTGATGAAATTGAAGTATCACTTATTCTATTAATTCTTATTTCTTCTTTGATTATTCATTACTATTTATAACCATAACCATATTTTACATTTCCTATCATTATAAATCAAAATATTTTTGAATTTTCAATGTATATATCATTCTTAACTGATATTGTAAAAACATACACAAAAATATGTATTTTACTATTATTTAGTTATATTATTCTTAACATTGTCACTATTAAACAAATTCATATTTCATTATTAATTAATAATGTTTTATAACTCTAAATCTCAATTTAATTTGTTTTTGACTTTCTTCTTTATTACTTATAAATTTATTGAATTAATATTCTTATATTATTTATACGCTATTTCAACTATCTTTCATTTTTATTTTTATTATACTATCCCTATCAATATTAAAATATTTCTTACTATTATATTATTATATATTCTTTTCCATTTTTATATCTATTAATTGTCTCTATTTTTCTATTTTATTAACTTATTTTCATGAACAACATATGTATCATTGTCTAGTATTATTGTTTAATATTTTCCATTCATTGTTATTTCTCTATTTATATTTGATTGTTTTATTTCTTTGAATTAATTTCTTTTTCTTATGAGTTATTAATTATCATATCCATCATCAATTTTATTAAATTTATTGAATAACTCTTCAAATATCTATTTTCATTAATAGTATATATATTTCTTTGTATTCTTTCATTATTATTATTGTATATTTCTCAATAACTTAAACATGTTTCTTTTTGATTTAATACCATTTAATCAATTATTTATTTAATTCATCTCATATATTATTTTTATTTCATTTAACACTAGCTCATTTTGTTGAAATTTTTTTATTATTTTTACACTTTAATTTTAATATAACTTAATTAAAACTTATTGTTTAATTATTTTATTTATTACCCAACACTCTTTTTAATTAAAAGTCTTATATTCTATTATATAAATATTGTATAATTTGTATAGTGAGTTGTTGTGTATGTTTTATTACTTCTTTCTAGATTCAACTTTTTAATATATTGAACTTTAATACCAAATCATAATTATTTATAATCAATTATTTGACAATTTCAAATTAAATATTTTGAATTTATCATTCATACCAATTCACTATATAATTGTGATGTTTTAGTATAAAACTCTTTTTAATGTATATTCTTTTTTATAATCCTCTTTTATTTATGTACTTTCATTTATTTTATTTTTATAATTGTAATACTTTCATTTTATTTTATTAATATTTAAAGTTTTTTAAATTACTTTGATACATTATTGTTGAATTTATTATTTTAACATCAAGTATTTAACAATTTATGATATTTATAATATTCAAATTATGTTTTTGAATTATTTAATTATTTCTTCTTATAAAAGATCAATTTTAATAGAATTAGTATATAAACCACAACTACTACTACCATCCTATTTTCTTTTATTGAATATTATTATTTTATTTCTTATATTACATATTATTTCTTATTTCATTATCCAAATAAGTATTCCATTTAAAAATAAACAACAACTAATCTTCTAATAAAAATAATATTCTTTCATTATTTGTTTATGGCTCTTTTTATCAAATAAATAGAATTTAATATAGTTTTGTATATTCATTGGATTGTTTTTGAATAATTGTTTCAAAATAATATTATTATTTTTCTCTTCATTTTTCAAATCAATCTTTATCAAATTTCTCATTATTTTGTTATTCATTTTGACATAATTATATTTGTTCTCTTCATTATCAACCAAACATCTGTTTGTTTAGTTTTATTCTGATTTTTATTCATTTTTTTCTATTTTTTCATATAAATTCTTTTACAATTATTTAATTCTATTAAATTTTACTCTAATCCTTATACTATTCTTTCTTTTCT
This sequence comes from Entamoeba histolytica HM-1:IMSS, assembly GCF_000208925.1. Lineage (NCBI taxonomy): Eukaryota > Evosea > Mastigamoebida > Endamoebidae > Entamoeba > Entamoeba histolytica. The sequence continues at coordinate 3,373 of NW_001915557.1, forward strand.
TCTTTTATCTTTTATAACATTATGACAAAATTATAGTTTTTTATTAGTTACTATTAAACCATTTTTAATATATTAATTGAATATCTG
>NW_001915556.1:0-3468 GCF_000208925.1 Entamoeba histolytica HM-1:IMSS
GTTCTTCTTGTTGATTTGTTTGAAATTTCGAGATTTTATTTCCATTTTCTGTAAAAGTTGTTGTTTTATTTTTCTCTTCAACCCCTTCTAACTGAATTGTGACATTATTCTCTTGTGTTGGTTGTTCAATTTCGTTAAACGTAATCATTCTATAATCATTTTGATCTATAGATTCATCATCAAATGACTGATTATTAAATTTAATTTCGGTTTGTAATTTCATTGTTTTTTGACGTTCTGTTTTCGTTTTAGGAATATCAAATCCGTCAGATGTTTCTTTGAATTGGCTAGTTATATTTTCATTTCTTTTGTTTGTTCTACTAAACGTAATTTTACTTTCATTATGTTTAATAATAGGTTGAATAACTCTTTGTGCAGTTTCTATTCCAATTTCTTTTTGTTTGATTGGTGTTTTTAAATCATTTGGATGTTTTAATCCTAGTTGCTCCTTTTTCTCTTTTTCTACATATTTTCTTTTAAATTTTTGTAAATATTTTTCTTTTTCTTCTTCTGTGATTTTAGGTATTTCTTCCTCTTTTTGAATTTCTTTCTTTTTCTTTTCTGTTTTACTTCTTATAAATCTTTCTTTTACTTTTGTTTGTTGTGAACTTCCTTTTTTATTCTTATTTTGATGTTTTGGCATTCTATTTTAATTTGTGAAGTATTAAGTTCTTCTCTTTTTTTAGCAGTCAAACTAAAAATAAATTAGAATATAGAATGTTTTTTTGTGTCTTATGAATAATATATAATTATAAGTACACTGGAAAATTCTAATCAGAAGAGTGAAACCAGTTTCAAATTGTTCTATTTATTTATAAGATGTACAGATTATACAATCTAAATTAGTGGTTAGACAAAGATAGACTGAGTTGTCAGTCAAACTATTCAGAGAAAGAAAAATAAAAAGTAAAAAACGAATATTGATTCTAACACTTTTAAAAATTGTTTATTTAAGGAAATGAACAAATATAACATAAAAAGTATTGAACAAGTGTTAGACAAGGAATTAAACACATAAATTAAATATTTTCGAATAGTTCAGAAGAAATTCCATTTACTTTCAAATAATTTTTGATATCAACACATCTTAGAATAATTTCATTTGATGTTTGAAGTAAATCAGAGATAAAAGAAGATATTAAAGTACCAATTTTTTCAATAGAGTCTCTGTTAATAATTATTTTCTTATTATTAAAAACTTCAATTCTTCCATCAATACCTTCTCCTTCTTCAGTTTCAATAGTAACAAAAACTCCATAAAATGAAAGTAAATCCATTGTCAGATGTAAAACTTCTTGACGTTTCATCATTTGACATCTTCTTCGAGCAGTTTTTTCAGAAATACCTTTCTTATTTTCCAGAAGAACCAATTCATTACATCTCATTCTAATATAATTTTGAACATCAATGATGTCATCTTTAAAATTAAATCTCTTTACTTTTATGAATTGTTGTGTTATACGAGATTTCCTATGAGGTCTTCCTATAACTATATCACATTTTTTAGATAAAAAAGTTAGTAAAACACATTGAAGCATTGATTGTAAGGTTCTCATATACTGATGCCTCTCTTTATATTTGAGATGGTCTCCATGTTTTGGAAATATATTAATATCTTCTTGAGAGTGCATTGTATTATAAAGTTAATTCACTCAAAGAAGTTCTAACAAAACCGCTGCTTTAATATTCTTTGTTTTCGCTTAGTCTATTTTTGTATGAACAACTTTGAAACTAAAGCAATTGTTGTGAAAATCAATCGAAAAATCTTAAAAACTGCCAGCATTTTAACTTTAATTATGTTCCATTCATAAGTTTTAAGAAAGGCTCATTGAAAAAAATTTATGACGCAACTAACGAACCTCTCATGAAAAGTTGTGGGTTGGATGTTATTTATTAAAAATTAAAAAAAAATAGATGTTTCTCCAATTTTGTGTAAGTAATTTTAAATAGCTTGTTGTTATAAAGACTAAAGCAACTTTTATCTTCCGGTCCTTTTCTTATTGACATTACACTGGATTATTGGTTTTGATTTTCTCCATCCCCAAAGAAAGTCCATTTTACGTTCAATAATAATTCAATGACAATTCAGAACAAATACCGAAATGAAGCAAGAGTTAAATTTGTTTTTGTATTAAAGAAATGAGATAAATAACAAAATATAAAAATGTAATATATGACAATAGTCTAAAAAAAGAATAAAACCAATTAGAGAATTATGACAATAAAAAGAAATGAATTAAGTGTTAATAGAACTTGTTTCTATTGTTTTTTTTTTTGTTTTAGAGATGTTAATCCAATCTCTGGTTGCTTTTTAGTATCTCTAAAGTGTATTTTTGTTTATGATAGAGTGAATGTTCCACGGCATTCATCATGTTTTTAATAACAATATTTTAACTCTTTAAGAACATCAATTTTTTCAATTCTTTGATTAATCTAATATTTTCATTATTTATAATTTAATTTGTTTCAATTTATAATTCAAATTATTTTAACATCTCTTATTTTCTCGATTCTCTTATTCTATTCTTTATTTCTTTATAACCATTCTTTTTCTTCATTTATCCTTATTCTTATTGTGATATAAAACATTAATCATATCATTTCTTATAATAGTTTTATTCTTTTTATCTATTACTTATATTTATCATGCTTTTTATTTAATTATTTTTATATTGTGTCAATGAATATTTCCAGTTACTTATTTTCATTATACTTAAATTTAATTCATTTATTGTTATAATGACATTATCCTAATTGATATATCTTTCATTCCACAAGGTGATTTGTTTTATTTTCCATTTCTCTTTATTTAATATCACCTGTGTTTCATATAACGATTTCAAATATTCTAAAGTAATATCGTTATTTGGGTATATTTCATTTTTTGTTTCTTCCTTATTCTAATTTTCTTGTTAGAATCAAACATGATTTTATTTGTATTGATTCTGACCCTTTCTTCCTTATTAAATTTAATTCTTTCTTTTATCATTGTCATCATATATTTTAGGTAATTTATTCTTTCTAGTGCTTTAACTTTTATTCCTTCTTCATCATGTTCATTTAATTTCATGATACACTTTATTCTGTACAATTTCATTGAATATATCTTCTAGTCTATTGATTTTCTTTATATTTCTTTTATTTCATCATTTTTATCTCTTATTATTTTATTTTGGAGATAGAGGTAAATACACATTGAAATCATCTTCATATCATCTTGCAGATAATGCACTCTTCTTCCTGACAATATCCATCTATTATTAATTTCTATTATTAATCGGTCAGCTTCTTTTCTTTGAAAGTAGTAATTAATGTTTGTACATTTTTCTATTTTCATTTCTTTTATTTTATTGATGAGAGTGTTAAGATATTCTTCATCAATTTCATTAGAGTTATTCTTTAATATGATGTTTTTTATTATTGAATTACACTCTACTCTTCTATTATATCATTTACTTTCACTTTAAT
>NW_001915555.1:0-3471 GCF_000208925.1 Entamoeba histolytica HM-1:IMSS
AACGACTATCAACTAATAACAATCAATAAATATTAAATAAATTAAATTACTTATCCTTTGAAATATAAGTGATTGAAAAAAATACATTTTTGTAAATTCAAAATGAAGAAGAATTTTTGAAAGAAAATAATAACGCAAAATCAGAAAATAAAGAAATAAAATGAACATAATGAGAAAGTGATAAATGAGATATATTTATTATTATTATATCTGTGTTACAAGACACAGAAGAATGAAAAGAATATATATGAATAAATAGTGTTGATTATACTAAATAAATAAAATTAAGGTTTAATAATTTTTAACCTATTGTTCATGTAAGAATAATAGTGTTGATTATATTAAAAAAGAATAAAAAGAATTTTAAATAATTAATATTATTTTGAATTTCAACAAAGTTTTCATAAAATAATAAAACAATGGATAAAATGATATAGAATGTTTTTTCCAATATTAGACATTTAGAGACATGTTTGTATCGTGTTGATTAAATGTTGTTGCTATATCCATAAAGAAGTTCATGAAGAAAAGAAGAAAACAAAAGTAGATAAATATCAACAAAAATTATTGAAATTTTTAATGGAATAACTGGAAAATATTCATTTCCATTGTAATTTAATGAGTCAAAAGGTTCATCTTTTGTTATTATAATACAAAAGGCTAAAATAGAATTGTAATGATGATAATGATAATATTATTAACATTAATTAATGTAGAAGAAGTTGAAAAAACGAGATATTGATTATCATAGTATTACTAAAGAAAGAGATAAAAAAGATAGAAACATTAAACAAGAAAAGAATAACCAAATAAATAAAAATAAAGAAATTGAAAAGAAATAAAGGAATGAAATATATAGAAGAAATTAATTATTGTGATTTGGAAATTGAAAGAACTGAAATTAAATAATTTATTCTTTCTAAAAAATTCAACAAGAAAGAAGAACAAGAAATAAATAAAAGAAATAAATAGAAAACAAAATTACCAAAATATTTATGTCTGTAAAAGAAGATATTGAATTTATTGAACATGAAGAACTAGAAAATATTTTATCAGCAATATTCATCATAAAGAAGAAATAATTAAAAAGATAATAAATATGTATAATGATTGAACATCATTAGAAAGACGATATGATTGTATTTCTACAATACAATTTGATGAAATAATTTAAAACAGTAAATAAATTAAATGAATTTTTATTTAAATTTATTTTTGAATAATTTAATATAAAATATAATAGTTTATATTTTAAATAAACAATAATTTAAATAAAATGAATAATTAATGTAATAATTTATTTATTTATGAAATATGAAAGTTAAATAATATTTTATTCATTGAAACATTGATTATTTATCATTCTTTTTATTTCATTTTGTTTAAATTACATTATTCTCATTATTATTCATTTCATTAATTTATTAATATTTAATATTTATTTATTTGAAAGTACAACAAATAATCATTCTTTCTTATTTATTTGTTATTTATTTCTTTTCTTGTTGGTATTCTTGAGATAAGGGATTCGAAGATGGCATGTCAGAGACATCACATAAAAATATAAAATATTTCTATACTTCGAATATCTCAGTTTTCATCTGGTCATGACATGTCTTTGATGAGATAATATCTATTCAAAACGAACTGGTTATTATTTATTAATATTTATTATGAGTAGTTATTATGTAATAATATTATTCATTATTAATTATAAAGATTATTATTTATCAAGAATTATAATTTATTAAAGAAGATGCATATATTATTGTTACTGTTGTATGTAGATTTGAATATAATAATATTATCAAGGAATAGTGTTTCTTTAAGGGGTGTCGGAGATAAAGAAGATGAGTCATAATCATTAGATTATGGATATCCTATCCTTAAAACAGCCATATAAAGAATGAGAAATATTATATTACTCATCAAAATCAAAATAAATCTCGGATAACAACTTAAATGATGAATCATTTAATTCTACCATGCTTGTAAAAACAATATTTCAATAGAAATAAAGCATGTTGAAGAAACTGATTCACTCACTTCTCAACATGATGAAAAACCTAAAAATAAGGTTAATCATAATTGATTTGTTTTTATGTTATTCTTCTTGGGACTGAATGTATCACATCTGAAACACAACACAAACCATAGTATAATTGTTGTTTTAACTCTCTCGGTTATTATTTGATTATGAAGATATCTTTGAATATGAAATGTATTAGTTAATATTGCAAATTGTACATCAATGTATTATGGTTGAATATTACATAATGTACTATAAGAAATGATATTTATTAATAAACAAATTAAGAAATAAATATGGAAGTATTAATCAATGAAAATGTTATAGTAAAGTGTGGTTAAGACTAAAAGAAAATTAATCATAATAATATAGTGGGAATAAAATACTTTCTTCTCTCTTTCATAAATTAAATTAAAATAAAGAAAATGATATTATTTAAAATTAAAATAGAAATCAAACTAAAAGTTAAAAAGAAGAAAGAAAACAGAAATAAATTTGAGAAAACTTTAATAGGAAGAAATAAAAGAAAGAAGTGATTTTCTCATACTCATACAAAATCTTAAAGAATATGTTAAAAAGAGATTATTCTTTAAAAATAAGTTCAATGATGGGATTAATCTCCACTGATTCAGACAGAATGGATGAAAATTCTATTAACACTTAATTAACTAATTTTTTATTTATTTCATATTATTTATCTGATATTTTAGATTTATTTATTCATTTCTTTTTCTTTCTTTCTTATTTGTTTGATATATTTTATTGAAACCATTTATTTGTTGATTTAAATATTATTATTTGTCAATAAAACATTAATTTTCATTTATTTTATTCCATATTCATTTTAAATGAAATTATTAGTTATATTCATTACAATAATTAAATAATTTATCAATAATTGAATAAATAAAGAAGAAATAATTTAGCTATAATATAAATGAGAAATATTATTTGAAAATAATATAATGAATAAATACTAAATTAAAAATGCATAAAAATAATGTCATTAATCATAATTCATTCAAAACATAAAATACATTAAATACATTAATAACAAACACAAAAATATAAAAGAAATTATATATTAATAAAATACTTTTATTATCAAATATTCTTCTTATAATTATATTTTAATTTCATTGTTGTGTTATTAAATAATAAATAATATATATATTTTATGTAAAATTAGATTTATTCAAATAATGATAAATGAAATTTATTAAAAATAATTGATTTCAATGTGAAATATTCAGAGATATTCAATCTTAATTTTATAAAATATGTAAATAGTAGCAACATGTATTTCATCAATAATTGTATTGATATATCATTTCGCTCAACAATAATGTTCAAAATGAATTTCTAACTATCTATTATTCTTTTCTACAAATAATACATTATCTAACACATCAAATTTCATATTTCAATACAATGAAGTTATT
>NW_001915554.1:0-3482 GCF_000208925.1 Entamoeba histolytica HM-1:IMSS
ATAAACATCAAATTAAATTAAAATGGAAGAGGTTATAAACAAGAACAACCCCTTAATTAAAGAAGTAATAGAAACACTTCCAAACATTCAACAATCAATTGATGATACTACTAAGAATTATCAATATTATTTAGGAAGTATTAAAAATGAAGTATTTAGAATAAAACCAGATGAAACATATTCAGAAGCAATTAAAAGAGGAGAAGGGATATTTGATAGAATGGATGAAACAGAAAGAAGAAGAAAATTAGTGATAGAGAAAAGTCAAGAAACAATCAACCAAATAGAAATACTGAAGAAACAAATTGAAAGAATTATAGAAGAATGTAATCATGATGATGAAACACTAAGTAAAACACGGAATGAATTAATAGATAAAATCATTTCAATTGAAGAAATGAAAATGAAAGACAAACTATTCAGAACACCAGAAGAAAAAGATACAATCACATCAGAATTTAATAAGAAGAAAGATGAGTGGTTCATACACTACAGTGATTATTCAGAAAGGAAGAAGAAAAGAGAAGAAGAAAGAAAGATACAAGAAGAAGAGAGATTGAGAATAATGAAAGGAATGAGCACAATGGAAGAAATGTTACAAATAGAAGAATGGACAAATAGAAAAATAGACAATATACTATTTGATTCAGATATTGATAATTGGAAAGTTGGTACATCAATATTTGATGAAAGAATAATGAATAAAGAAAATATAATAATTATTATTGAAGATGAAGAAGGAAATAAATTTGGAGGATATGTTAATTCTAAAATTAATGAAGTTGGTGATTTTATAAATGATTCAAACTCATTTTTATTTTCATTAGAATCAAATGGAAGAAATGAAGGAATGAAGAAATATGATATTAAACAACAACAATATTCATTTAAATTATTTAATCAATCAAGTGATTATTTGTTTGGATTTGGATTTGGTGATATTCGTGTTTATAAAGAAAATGATAAAACAGAATCATATTGTAAACAACATTCATTTTCATATGAAGGAATATCAAAAGCACTTTGTGGAAAAGAATATCCAGAACGTTTCACACCAAAACGAATTATAGTAATTGAAATGATTCAATCTTGAATTAAATGAAAATGAAATCAAAAGAATAAAAAAACAAAACAATGAAGAATATGAACATTTCATTTTGTTCATTTGTCAATGAATGAAATGGTGAATTAAAAATAGACATAATTCAATGTTGATTTATTTTATTTCATTTAATGAAATTTTCACACCCAATGATGGTGTTTTTAATAAATAAGAAAAGAAATAAATAATAAAAGAGAAATAAAATGAATAAACAAATTATTTGTATTATTTCATTGAATTAATTCATTAAGAATCAAATGAATAAGAATAATAGAAATAATAAACAATAATTAAAAATTAGTTAATTAAGTGTTAATAGATTTTTCATATATTCTTCCTAGTTTAGCCGAGATTAATCCCTGAGCTGTTTAAAAAAGAGTAATCTTTTTGTTTAACTTATCATTTATGTTTTTATTGCAAAATGAAAAAATCATTTCTTTTATTTTTTCTTATTAATGTCTTCTCATCCTTCTTCTGCTTAATTCTTCTTTTTATCCTTTTGTTTATTTTCTGTCTTAATTTTAAACATTTTCTTTTTCATTTTTTCTTTATTTTATGAATGAGAGAAGAGAGTATTTCATTCCCATTATATTATTATGTTTAATTTTCTTTTAGTCTTACCCACACTTTAGTAGTTCCTTATATTACACCATGTAATATTCTATCATAATATCATGCTACACCCTTTGCAGTTTTACCTAATACATTTCTAATTTAAATACACCGTCATAACCAGATAATAACTGGAAGTGTCGATGCTTGAATTTGTACTAGGGTTTGTGTGGTGTTTTAGACGTGTCTCCTTTTGTAGCAGAAAAGAATAAAGAAATGTAAAATGAAATACAAAATTTAATAACATTTAATTTGGGAATTTCTTTTTTAAATTTAAATAAAAATTTTGTTTTTTATAAAAATAAAAATGCAGTTGGTGAGAGTTGAACTCACGACTTTCACTTTGTTTTAATAGTTTTAAAGCTAAACCATTTAGAATGGATTAAGATGAATGTTTTACTACCTAAACTACAACTGCTTTTTATTTTTACTTTTTTTTTTCCTTCTTACTTTTTTTTCTTATTTTTTTATTTTTTTTTCAATTTTATCTCAAAAAAAAATGTCAATTATTAGGTATATCCATAATTGAATATTATGGTTATTGAGAAGTGATTATTTCAGTTTCTTCATTATGCTCTATTGATGTAATAGAGTTCATTTCTAGCATGCTCGCATTAGATTGTTCTTCTTCTAATGTGATGCCAGAATTGAATGTGTAAAACATTAAGTCTTTCATATTTTTTATAATTATTGTTCGTAGGATTTTGGCAAAGTCTAATTTTAATTTCAGTGATTTTACTCTTCTTACAGACTCTTTGTGTATTAATCCATTTATTGATAATATTACAGGTATTATTTCTACATATATTATTTTTCTATTGTTTCTTATTTTCTCTTGTATTTCTTTATACTTATTTATTTTATGAATATAATTTAATTCTAAATTATTATCTTAATATATAACAACATCTATAATATATCATTTCTTTTCTTTCATATTTTTATAATATATATCTTATCTTCTAGCATTGAAATAATTGTCATTAACCAATAAATCTTTATTGTAAGTTATTACAATTTCATCATTACTAATACATTATTGAGTATTAAAATCAATAACATCAAATTCATTAAAATTGTGTAATTAATATGTGTTTATATATTTGTATACATAATCATATTTTAATATTTGATTCTTTTTTATTACAGGACATCCTAACAATATATGAATAATAGATGCAATTGTGTTATGACAATGTATACAGTATTTAAAAAAAATAGAAGGGTGTATATTAAACAAATTATACCAAGTAAAGAAATTAATAGAGCAAAAATACAAGAAGGAGAAATAAAAAGAGCTAAAGAAAAGAAAAAAAAATTTAAATAAAACAAATGTCATGAAAAATTAAATTTATATAATTTCTATATCATTTCTATATCATTTCTATATCATTTCTATAACTTATATAACTTATATATCCTTTTTTTTATCCTATTTTATGATTGTTATAGGGCTTGTGGCGCAATGGAAACGCATCAGACTACGAATCTGGGGATTGCAGGTTCGATCCCTGCCAAGCTCGTCTTTTTATTGACTACTTTAATCCCTGACAACTTCTATATCCTTTATATTCTATTATATATATATTTCTTTATATATTTATATTCCTTTATATATGTACCTATGTATGTATGTATTTATATCTTTATCTCTTTATCTCTTTATATCTTTATATCTTTATCTCTTTATATCTTTATATCTTTATCTCTTTATCTCTTTATCTCTTTATATCTTTATCTCTTTATCTCTTTATCTCTTTATATCTTT
>NW_001915553.1:0-3491 GCF_000208925.1 Entamoeba histolytica HM-1:IMSS
TAAAAAATAATAAATGAATATGAAATAATGAAATAAAATAATGAAGACAATGAAATGATAATGAAATAAAATAATCTAATATTGAACAAATCAAATAAAGAATATATTGAATATATCATTATTGTTACTTTATTATTTATTATTTCAATTATTAAATATTAATAAATTATTATTCATGAATATTTAATTGATTATTATTTTACATTTTCATTTTCATTTTATTTAATAAATGAAATATAAATATTAAATAATAAATGAATGAATAATAATTTAATATATGAAATAATAAAAAGAAAGATAAATAATAAAGAAATATATTATATTTAATATATAATATAATTTATTATCAAATATAATAATATCAAATGATGAATTATTTTTATTTCAAAATATTTTGCATCAATAAAAATGTTGCTAAATATTTTGCATCATTAAATTTTTGCGCTTTTTTTATTTGTTTCAATAAAATTTGCATACTTTATTTTTTTTCTTTCTTTTCTTCTTTTATCATCTCTTTTGTTTTATTACACTTTATCTTCTTTCTTTTTATATTCTCTCCTTTCTACTTTTATTCTTTCTTCATCATATTCTACTTTTTACTTTCTTTTTATTCTTTTATATCATTCATTCTCTTCTTTTTCAATTATTTGCTTTTTTTCATTGCCTATGATAAAATTTGTTTTAATAATAAAGTAGATAAATAAAAAAGAATAAATCAGAAAATGAAGAAATAATATAGAATAAGAGAAAAGAAAGATAATAAAATATAGTATATAATAACAAATAAATCAAGAATATAATAATAACTCAGAACAAGTATAATAAAATATGAAAGTAAGAAAGTAACAATTAATAGTTATTATATCATTTTAATTGATAATTATTGAAAATAATAAATGATAATGATAATATTAAAAATATAGCAATTATTATATATTGTTAATAAATAGAAATAAAAACAAAAATGTTCAATTAGAAGAATAAAAGGGTGATGATAACACCAAGAATAATAAACAGGCATGATGCTCCATCGATGTTTTTATTACTATTTGAATCTTCATCTTCACTATTATTTGTTTTATCATCGTTTTTATTTTCAGATTTAGACTCTGGTTTATTTGTTGGAGTATTTGGAGTTTTATTGTCTGTTGTATTTTTTCCTTCTTCTTGCCCATTTGGAGTTTTAGGTTTGTTGTTTTCATCACTTTCATTTGTTCTGTTATCATCTTTTTCTTTTGTTGTATCATGTTGTCCATCATTTGTTCCACTTGTTTCTTGTTCTTTTTCTTTTCCTTGTTTATTTGTCTGTTCAGTTTCTTGTTTTCCATTCGTTGATGGTGTTTTTGCTCCTTTTTGTTTGGATTGACCCTGTGGATTTTGTTCATTTGTTATTCCTGACTGTCCTTTTGAATTTTGTTCATTTGTTCCTGATTGTCCTTCTGGGTTTTGTTCATTTTTTACACCTGTTCCACTTAGTCCTGTTTGACCCTGTGGATTTTGTTCATTTGGTATATTTATTCCACTTGGTGAAGTATTTGGTACTTTTTGTTGTGTACTTGTTTTTGTATCTGATCCTAATCCTTCACTTTCTTGTTGTCCTTCTGTACTTTCTGCAGTGTTGTCTTTACTTGGATTTGTTGTTGTTTTAACTGGAGAATCTGTTGGTGTATTTACTGTGCTTGATCCACTTGCTGATTTTGTTGAATCTGTTACACCTGTTGATGAAACAGGTAATGATTGTACTGTTTGGTCTTTTGCTGTTGGTTGTGTTACTGCTTCACTCCTTGATTTTTGATCTTGATCTTGTGTTTTGTGTGTTAAGTCTTGTTGTTCTTGCTCTTTTTCAACAGTCTGTTTCAGAGAATGTTCTCCATTCTCCTGTCTTATATCTGAAACTTCATGAATAGCTTCTCCCTTTAAATGTACATTATATACATTATACAGTCTTTTATGTTTATTTGAATACATCTGAATGTTTCTATTTTCTTTAATACTTTGTCCTTTACTGAGAAAAGTCTCAGTTGAAGTAGCAAGTACAATAAATAATACAAATGTAATCATTGAATGAAGCCATCTCCAGTTCATTTCTTTAAATATGTTCTGTCTTTTCTTTATTTTATTTTTTCAATTCATTCTTCTTTATTTCAATTCATTTTATTATATTATTTAATATCAATTCAAGTTCAACCAATATGAATGAATCAAAGAATTATTCGTTTTATTTCATCATTTTATTTTATATTCATTTTGTAGTTCAATAACAAATAAATTGAAATGAAATTAAATTAAAATTCAATTCATTTTTGTAATTCAATCAACAAAATAAATAAATTAATAAAAATATAATAAATCATAAATCATAATCAATAAAACAAAAATTTTATACATTTTTTCAATTCAAAATGCAAATAATTAGTATTCTAAATTTTAGATAATTTTTATTCCTATTTTAATAACCCAAAAATAAAATTGATAATAAATATTCGACATGTATTGAATTAGTTTTTACTTGAATAATAACTCTAAAACAAAATTAAAATGAGAAAACAATAATTACTATATAAAAATGATAATAAAATTGTTGTTTCAATTAATATTCATAAAAAAATTATCTATTCTTTTATTAGTAGGTGTAGTTTATAATATGAAATTAAAATTATTAAAAAATACTTTATTCAGACTTTATCATATTAACAAATTATATGTTCATTTGTTATTAATTATTCTATCTCTAAATCATTCATAATATGTTTATTCATAACTAGAACATTTTTCATTAATGTATCAATTTGATTTAGTTTTTTTGAATAATAACTTCTGTTATCGTATTATTATTGATAAATATTTTAATATTTAATTTTAGTATTTAATATATAAATTGTTAGTAATTAATAATTTAAACGAGAATTGTCAATGAACTTATATGACATTCTAATGTTTCATTAATTCATATTTGTTAACCATTTTATTATTTATCCATTGGACTATTTCTGATTCTTTATTTATTGTCATGTTCATGTTTATTTAAAATATAAAATTATCTATTTTGAATATATTTCACCAATAAATATTATTTCAAACAATATTATTTCATTTTACTGTTTCTCATCAAATCAAAATTATGTTAATTATTCATTTTAATTTAACATGTAACTATTTTTTATATTAGATATTATACACTTTAATGTCTTTTTATTAAATGATATCAGAGTGTTTTACTCTATCACTCAGTTTCATTCTTTATCAAATATTTATTTGATGAAATTGAAGTATCACTTATTCTGTTAATTCTTATTTCTTCTTTGATTATTCATTACTATTATAATCATAACCATATTTTACATTTCCTATCATTATAAATCAAAATATTTTTGAATTTTCAATATATATATCATTCTTAACTGATATTGTAAAAACATACACAAAAATATGTATTTTACTATTATTTAGTTATATTATTCTTAACATTGTCACTATTAAACAAATTCATA
>NW_001915552.1:0-3497 GCF_000208925.1 Entamoeba histolytica HM-1:IMSS
TTTGAAAGAAAATAAGAACGTAAAATCAAAAACTAAAGAAACAAAATGTTCATAATGAGAAAGTGATGAATGATATATTTATTATTGATACGTATGTGTTACAAGACACAGAAGAATGAAAAGAATATATATGAATAAACAGTTGAATATATTAAAAATATAAAAAAGAATTTCAAATAATTAATATTGTTTTGAATTTTAATCAAGGCCTTTATAAAATAATATGAAATATTATTTTCCAATATCATACATTTAGAGATATGTTTGTATCTTGTTGATCAAATGTTGTTGCTATATCCATAAAGAAGTTCATGAAGAAAACAAAAGTAGATAAATAACAACAAAAATTGATGGAATTTTTAATGGAATAACTAGAAAATATTCATTTCCATTGTAATTTAATGAATCAAAAAAAAAGATTCATCTTGTTATGATAACACATAATCCGAAAATGGAATTGTAAGAGTGATGACAATGACAATATTATTAACATCAATTAATGTAGAATAAATGAAAAAGAGATAATGCTTATCATAGCATTAATGAAAAAAAAGATAAAAAAGAATAAAACATTAAATAAGAAAAGAATAACCAAATAAATAAAAATAATAAAATTGCAAAGAAATAAAAGAATGAAATACATAGAATAAATTAACTAATATGATTTGGAAATTGAAAGAACTGAAACTAAATAATTTATTCTTCATAAAAATTAACAAGAAGAAGTGAAAGAAATAAAAAGAACACAAAATTACCAAAATGTTTGTGTTTGTAAAAGAAGGTATTAAATTTGTTGACTAAGAATAACTAGAACATAACGTATTAGAAATATTCATCATAGATAATAAATAATTAAAAAGTTAATAAATATGCATAATTATTGAACAACATCAGAAAGATGATATGATTTTATTTCTACAATACAATTTAATGAAGTGATTTAAAAACTTAAAGAAAGTAAATGAATTTTTATTTAAATTTATTTTGCATAAATTAATATAAAATATGATAATTTATATTTTAAATAAACAATAAATTAAATAGAATGAATAATAAATAAGATAATTAATGTAATAAATATGAAACTTAAATAATGTATTACTCATTGAAACATTAATTATTTATCATCATTTTTATTTCATTTTATTTAAAATGAATTATTCTCATTATTATTCATTTCATTAATTTATTAATATTAATTATCAATTAATTTGAAAATACAACATTGATTCATTCTTTCTTATTTCTTTTATTTATGCATGTTTTGTATTTTTTGAGTATTTCATCTGTCTTTTTATTCATATTGATTTTCTTCTTTCCTTCTATTTCTTCTTTCACTATCATCTCATCTTCATATCCATATTCACATAATATTGTTTATTATTTCATAACTCATTTCAATTGAATGTATATAAATTTCATTGACTTCAAATAGTTGAAGTGAATTTGTAACAAAATAGTTCAGTGGATTAATCTCAATTGAATGTCTATTGATAATAAATAGTTCATTAATTCAACTTTGTTTGATTGTTTTGTGTATTTTTATTCTCATTTGATAAGTATCAATTCATTTAGATGTTTTGAAGTAAATTCCATTTAACGAGAAGTATCAAATAAATAACCTATTAATCACAAGAAGAAATAATTAAACTTAACATAACAATAATTCAACAAAATACAGTTTGGTTTATTAGTTGTTTGTTTTCTTTTTATTATTATTATTTTAATAATGAAAATGAAAGAATAGTAAGTTTATTTTTAATCTTAGTTGGTGAAATATTGTGAAAATGAATTATTCTTATATTTTACATTGTTATATTCTTTCAAATAAAATGTTGTTGAAATGTTGCTCATTTTAAATTGATAATCTATCTCTTTTCATTCATTTCAATTTATTTTATTATTTCTTCACTTTTCTCTCTACCATTATTTTCATTATCTTTATTTACTTCATTTTCTACAAAATTGTTTCATAAATATTATTTTATTGTTTTTTTTTTCTGAAAACTCTCTATTTATTAATTACACTTTTTCATCATCAACAACACCAACAAACTCCACTTAATTGAAAATATTGATAAACTCACTTCTTCATTTCATAAATACACTTAATCCATGCTTTTCTATATCATAACACATTGGCTCAAATTCTCCATTTGAAGTATTCAATTAATCATTATTATTTATTTCTAATTCAATTTGACAAATTAAATAATGAATTCACATTACAAATGAATTATTCTCAATTAATATCACAATGAATTATCATTATTATTCTTCAAAATATCATGAAAGTACTTCAATCATTATATATAATTTAACACATGTCATATTTTTATAATTTATTTGAAATAATTCATTAAAATTGTATCATGTGTTTGTTCTTCATCTTCTTTATTATTTAAAATTGATTATATTTATAAATTATTAAATGCAAATAAATAATTAATGTTATTGCTCTCATTTTCAAAATATTTCGTCCAAATTAACATGAAAATAATAATTGTCATACATCAAATTAATAATTCGATCATTCATTCATGTTCATGTTGGATATATTTCTATTGTTAATCTAATAATCATTTTGATTGTTGTTAATTCATATCTATTTGATATGAACAGAATTACAACATTCATAATTATGTTCCATTGAATAATATAATACAATCAAAGAAATTTGTGTATTTGTTATACGATGTTCTAATATATTGTTTTGTATCATTACAGAACTATGACTTTAATCAAACCAAGGTATTTTCTACTTTTTGGTTTCTTTTTGTTTTAATTTTCTTTGTTTTTGAAATAATTTCTTTTTGTTCTTGAAACCAACTTTTTTAATCATGTGAATATTGCATTATTCAAGTATGAAACTAATCTGTACTATTATTCATATTTCTTAT
Organism: Entamoeba histolytica HM-1:IMSS; assembly: GCF_000208925.1. Taxonomy (NCBI): domain Eukaryota; phylum Evosea; order Mastigamoebida; family Endamoebidae; genus Entamoeba; species Entamoeba histolytica. The sequence continues at coordinate 2,901 of NW_001915552.1, forward strand.
ATATTTCTAATTTATCAATCATTGTTAATTCTTTTGTTTTGTTCATGCTTTTCTAATTTTTTTTAGTTTTCTTTTTAAATTATTCTAAATCATGATGATTATAAATTATTTTAAATATTCAATAAACATTGTATTGATTATTATTATTAAATAATTGAATTAAATCATTTTCAATATTAATTTATACCAAATATTCAATTAAAACATAAATAAAAAATTATGGTAAAGAATGAAATAAAATAATATGAAATATTTAATGATTATATTCAAATAAAAAGATAAATTACAAGAATAATTATCTTCAATGTTATTAATATGAAGTATTGAAACATGAAATATTTATAATTTATTCGATTTAATTGTTATTTTAAATATTATAAATACAATAATTTAATTAATTCATTAAAATAGAAGATTGTATAAAGATAAATAAATTATTTCTTCATTTTTATCATTCAAATATCAATTATTTTTACATATTATTATATTTAAAAACAAATTATTCTTAAAATATGAATTACAATAATAATAGTAATAGTGAATAATTTATATATTTTATTTAGTAACATATTCTTAAATATTATCATTTCTTATTTT
>NW_001915551.1:0-3501 GCF_000208925.1 Entamoeba histolytica HM-1:IMSS
AGCAAAACAAGTCGATCCACGGAGTAAAATTGATCCTTTTACTCGGTCACAGTTGAATTAATTCTTAGGAATTTCCTCGTGTTGTGACAGTGGAGTTGACTGTGTTTTGCCGCGTTAGCGGCCATTCAAGAAGTTGTGTGGGCACCCAAAAGGGGAGATTATACCTCTTTTTTTTCGGTATTAAATGGGAATCCCAACGCGCTTCCAGGCCATTTTTTTTTCTATTTTGCGATTCTGCTCAACTTGAATGGAAAACTTTCACCTCCCACTATCGAGGATTCGAGATAAGGCCCTCTTTTTTTTTGGATTTTTTTTTTCGGTCTACTCATATCGGCCAATTCTTTTCCATATATCGTCCCTACTTTTTTTCTCCGACCATTATTCTCCGTTTAGACTCTAACTTATATCCTTCTGAGTTATTTTTTATTTTTTTTTCACTCTTTTTTTGCCTCATCTCTATTCTATCATCTTTTCTTCAAATTCTGACATCTACGTCTATCCTTTTCAAATTAGTATATGGCATTTTTATCTTCTTTTCCTTTCTCTCAATTTTTTTTCCTTTCCTTTCCATCCTTCTCTCTCATCTTCTTTCCCCCCATTTACGACTCCCTTGCTTCATCTCCCCCCTCCCCTCCTTTTCCTTCATTCATTTCCCCCCCACCTGTTGTTGCTGGGTATTCTTTTTTGTTTTCCCCCATCTCACAAAATTCTGGCTAGTAACTTATCTTACTTGTGGTCTGTTGAGGTCGAAATGCTTCATAACTTGTTGTGTGAGCTTGAGAAAAACGCGTTTTATTTATAGAAAATACTCGGATTTGCTTGTTTCTCAGATGGGTTGTGTTGTTACGGTTTATTTTGAAAATAAAGTCATATTGGTTTGTAAATTCCCAGATATGTATTTCGATTTTGCGTGTTTTGAAGTACAGTAGTTGAAATATCGTTGTTTTCGTTGTATTTCAAATACATCATCGTTTGATCTTATACTGTTAGTGCAGATAGTTTAGTTGGAGTACGATAACATTGCAATGATTGGAAAAAAAGTTTGCATTTTTTCGATGTTCTCAAAAAGATGCCTCTTCAAAATAACATGTTGTTGATTTTTTTTCTTTGATTCATCTCCGTAACTACATTGAGTCTTGGAAAAAACATATAAAATATCTTGCTTGCGCATCGAGTTGGAGTCGATTTGAGGAGTCGTGTCAAGTTTTGGACACTGTGGAATCGTGGTGATTCTCAAAATTTGGTTCAAAATTCGAAAAAACAAGTCGTGTTTCCTCACGTTTGTTAAAAAATGCATCAAATCGACTCATATGGTAACAAGTTATTTCATTGCTGTTGCTATTTCTGTTTCTCCAATAGAATTCCTTAACTATTTCCGATTTGATACACCTGATGTTGCTCAAAAAAATTCGCGTCGTTTAAATAGTAGTGTTATTTGCCAAAGGAGGTTCTCAACTTACAGTGAACCATGAAAAAATTACTAGACTGAACTATACGAATCTATTCGTAATAGTTTAAAAAAAATCGTCAATATCTCGGATACTCATGTGGTAAAAATTAAGATGGAAGATATCTGTCGACGGCAAAGTGCAAAAAAGCATTTCTCTAAAGGTGGACGTCTCGCGAAAGTAGAATCTTCTTGAGATATGAAAAAAGTGCGTACGTGGCACTCAAAAAATGACTATATCTCAACTCTGGTAGAACCTCATATGGCGAAAAATTTATAAGGACGACTCATGCTCAAATGGTTCAAAGACTTCGCTCATAAGAGCAAGTGCAGTAAGCTGTTTTTCGAAAAGTTTCTTTCCCACTTCAGTGTTGTGATTTGGCTAATTCTTGTGAAATCGTGACCTTTGTCCAGTTATCTAGATACGGTACCAAATTTATAAGGGAGAGAAATTGGCATTTTTTAATATTTCAAACTGGTTTTTTAATTTTTTTCAAAATTTTGAACATAAAATACTTCCGACCCAAAAATTTAGTCATTGAAAAGTTGAATTGTAAACGGTGGGTCTGGCTTAAATTGTGCAAAGATGTCTACCATTAAATATCCGGTAACATCTCTCATGTAGATCGGATATAAAAAATCGTAAATTATCTCCTCTGAATTGAATTGAAATTGAAGGATGACAATGTTTTAGACGAACAATCGGTAGCTAGCTATTCATTTGTTACCGTATCTCTTATTTTAAACCATGAAATGTTTTCTCCGATGTATTGAAGGGAAAATGGAAAATAATACATATTTATTGAATGAACCGATGGTCAACTACTCTCCTGTTACCGTATTTCCTATTTTGAGTCATAAAAGTTTATATGGCCTGCCGTGAAGTGAGAGGAAGGAGAATTTACTTCTAATGAAGGAAGGCAATGGTATCATTCTTCTCATAAAATATCTCGTAACATCTCTCATGAGTATTCAAGATGAGTAGTAAAAATTCGTATTTCAAAAATGAAGTAAAAATATATCATCAACTCTGGTGTATCATCGTTTAAGAATGGTTCACATAAATATTAGTGTTGTGCAATTTGGTAGCTACACGCTTGTTACCGAATTGTTCATTTAACTTTTTTTCACCCTACTTGTGGTATTATTTTGAAGTGTCCAAATGGACCGCAAAGATTGATGGAATAAGACATTGGTCTCTTGCTATTTGTTCAATATTCGGTTACAAACTATGTTGAGTATTGAAGATACATGTAAAAATAAATTGAACAAATACAATGTCCATTCCTCGGTTGTTTCCCCATAAAACAAAAGGAAAAAGTGGTATTATTTTACAGCTAAAGAGCAGAAGTTGTTTGTTACCGTATGGAAAGAAAAATGAAAAATTGCCTTATGCTCATTTTTTTAATGCTTGAAAAACTAAATTGTCAAGGAAGATAGTGTTACTGCTGTCATTAATAACTCAACAAAACTATTAATAGTTAACCAATAACATGAAGGATTGGAGATATTCAATATCTTCAATCCTCATGTGTTTGCTTTAAATTAGCATTAGTTTAATTTTAATGAAATGCAAAATGGAATTTATAGTAAACGCGTTGTTTAACAAATGACTTTAAAACAATGAAGATATGATAACGTGAAAATAATATTGAAGTGATAACTTAAGATCATTATCATTTTACATTCATAATACTCTTGTGTAATTGAAATATCAATTTGTTTCGTTGTTTGTACGATGTATAGTTGTTGTGATGTGTTGAAGAAATTCTCTTTATTTATAGAACAAAAGAACAATTGTATGTTGTCTCATAATGATATCACATAGTTGCAGAAACAATTCATATGATTTATAAATTACTTAAAGCGATTTATAAATCATTTTATATTTTGAAGTGATTCCTATTATTTTATTATTTTTAATAGTAATATACCATTTTATAGCATTTGTTATTCAATATTTGTTATTCAGTGTTTGTTATTCATTTGTTTGTTATTTAATATTTGTTATTTAATATTTGTTATTCATTTGTTTGTTATTTAATATTTGTTAT
>NW_001915550.1:0-3515 GCF_000208925.1 Entamoeba histolytica HM-1:IMSS
ATATTTCTTATTAATCTCATCGGAAATCTTTCTAGGCTTAGTTTGTTTAACACTTGTATTAATAGTAGAAGTGTTAGTAGTAGTAGAAGTGTTATTATTATTGACAAAAGTACAATCATGCTTTTGTTTACGAACAATATGTTTCAATAAATGCATATTGGAATGAAAAATTAGATTAACTCAACAAGAAGAATTGAATAATTAAATAGAATTAGTCATGTGGAGTGTCATTATGTATGTTGTAGATGATCAAGATAAACAAAGTGCAGTAGTTTCTGAATATATTGAGAAATACGATGAAGATATTTTGAGAGAAACACTATTGAGATAATCAAGAATTATGTAGACAAACACACCAACATTTATATAATCTCGTTGCATTATCTGAGTGTTTCAATAATAATTAGTTATGGAAAAAGAATTCCAGAAAATGAAAAGTTTAGAACAATAAATGAGTATATAGAAACACAAAATGAGGTGATTAAGATTGTAATGATGGAGAAGGCAGAGTATATAAAAGGATTCTACTTTATCCAAAGAATAAATGAGAGTAGAAAATATATTCTAGAGTCAGCTGATCAAGATACATTTGAGAGTAGAGCAACAAGAAGTAGATTTGAGACATACACAATCAATTACGAATGACATGGAAAACTAATATGTACAACTACATAACAAAGGCATTGATTACAAAGACAGTGAAGTTGTATTTACCAAATGAAGACATCCATTGTACATGTCATTTACAGACTTTTTGAAGAATATATACAAAAGAGGAGTGAATCGATTTAAGACATTCATCTGTGTGTGAAGTACTTAGATAGGAAAGAGTGTCTTCTTCACAAAGTTTAGTATTCCTGATGAATATTACATTCATCATTCAAACAACCTTGAATACAATAAAATGTCAAATCAACCACATAAAAATTTCAAAATCATGGATGATATTAAATTGAGTGGAGTGAAAAGTACCGAGTTGAAAGCATTGATGAATAGAAACATCTCGAGTGTTGATATCAAGTATTTGTATAAATACATCTTCCCATTGATTCAAATCATCATAATCAACAAAGAAGATTACATCAATTTCCAGAGACATTTCAGTGACATTTTGAAGTTTATTGAACAAAATGTTGTCATTTATCTAGAACAAAAAGAGGAATGTATAGAAGAAGAAAGACCGATATTCACACAAAATGAAGTGAGAGGAGAGTACAAGTATTTGTTTGATTCAATCGTTCCAGTCAATGAGTTAAAGGAGTGTAACACAGTCAATATGAATGAATTGATTCAGAATGAGTTAAATGAAAATCATAGATATATCTATGAGATTCAGAAGTACATCCAATTACCAAGTGAGAAAGAGATTAATCTTCATAATCCAGAAAGACTGAAGAGGAAGAAACATGAAGAATACGAGTAATTAAAGAGAAAGAAGAAAGCAAACATTGAATCAGAAATCCAAAGAGTCGCAAACCAAGGAAGAAGAGAAGATAAAGAACAGGATGAGAAAGACTATGAGAAAGAAAATATGGAGATGAGAGTTATGAAGATGAGAATATTGTAGAGAGTGAGACAAAGAAGAAAGTAATAGAAGAAGTAGAGGAATGATTTATTGAAATATAATAGAAATATTTAATAATGTTTACATCCTATTTTTAGAAAAGAAATTTAAAAAAAACAGATATGAAAAGCTTTATAATAACACTTCCAACAATCGAATATGGAGATGTAAGGGAGTATTTGATGGAAACTACATGAATTTTGTCTCAGTAAAAGACAAGTGGGATATAGTACATATATATGTGAAGTATTAAACACAGGTAGAACTAAATATTTCAATAAAAGAAGTAGAAATAAACGAATGGAAATAAGATAAGATAGAAAATATTACAGAGTTTAAGAATAGTAATAGTAATGAAGAAGAAGACGTTGTTACTGAAGTAATTGGATAGAAATGCTTCAGGTGAAGCAAATCATAAAAGAGAAAGAAGACGAGTTTTCAGTTAGAAGAAAAGTTTGTAATAAAGTGATGAAATATGTCGAACGTATAGAGAATTCTACAAACTCTACAAAAGGGAAGAAATGTCTTGAAGAGATAAAGTACATTTTAAATACATATATTGAAACTGCAGATAACATAAGAAAAGAGAGAATTCCAAAATGAAAAGAATTTGTTAAATTTACATTTCAAAACTGATTTTCCAAAAAAAAAAACATAGAATAACAAAAATAACAAAATGAAGAGAATAGTATAAATAACATTTGATAACATTTCTTTTATTCTATTTATAAATAATATAAATCTTTTATATAACACATTTTAGAAGTTACAACGTGTCACAAAACACTTTTCATTATTTTTTATTAATTTTTTTAATTTTTCAAAATTATATATAAAGAAAAAGAAAACAACACCAGAAAGTCACAACGTGGTTATTTTGACTTCATATTTCACATTCATCAATGAATACTCAAATAAAGCACAATAAGTCTAAAAAGGTTAGTGAACCTAGAAGATATCAAAAAGGTATTACTTCATCACTAACAAAAATGACTATTTTGACATAATATCTTATATTTTAGGTAGTTATAAGTACAGGGATTTTATTATATTTCGAATGCATGATAATGATAAAGACATTGTTAGAGTCTTTATCTGGTTTTATAATAATGTCACATTAAGACATTATAAAATCAAAGACTATTATGACATACATAAGGAGATGTTCAATAGAGATAGTCTTCAAGAATTGAATACTTCCTTAAAGATAATTGATTTCTTATTTTGTTTTACTCTATCCTAGTTTAATCCAGTCTAAACTCCTTTTTCCATTCTTCAGATGTCAAACAATAACTCAAGATTTCATTCAAACTATGTCTATAGAATATTAGTCTTCAATGAGAGTGAGAATGATGATTATAACATTCTTATGGTTTATGAAATTTGTTGTACTTGTACATAAAACACATTTCTGACTATGAAATTGTCATCCTAACTATTCTATTCATAAAAATAGTCAAATTACATTTGAAAATAACACCCTTATTGTTGTTGAGAATCAAAATGAAAGAGAAATGTCCTTTGACTCATTTGGTGATGATAACCACTCTATTCTAATCGAATTCATTCTTTTTTATTATTTTCGTTTTTATTCATTCTATTTTTCTCCAAAGTAAATAGTATATATGCAGTAAGAGACAATACATAGAGGAAAATTAAATATAATTAACTTATTAAAATTTATTCAATTATGTTATTCATTTTATTAATCTAATTAATTCTCATCTGTATGAACCACTTCAATTAATTTATTGAAATTATTTCATATCTATTCTTAATTTCAAATAATTCTTCTGAATTAAATGTAGATGTAATTATTAATGTATAATTAACTGGATTAATTACAATATTATCTTCTTTACTACTTATTTGTACTTCAAAATTATAATAATCTCCACATGTAAATATACTGTTTTAATATATTTAACATTGTTTTTATCAATGTCATCAA
>NW_001915549.1:0-3526 GCF_000208925.1 Entamoeba histolytica HM-1:IMSS
CAAAATCCTACGAACAATAATTATAAAAAATATGAAAGACTTAATGTTTTATACAGGAAATTCTGGCAGCACAATAGAAGAAGAACAATCTCATGCGAGCATGCTAGAAATGAACTCTATTACACCAATAGAGCATATTGAAGAAACTGAAATAAACACTTCTCAGTATGAAGAAAATCCAATTGAGGATATATCTAATAATTGACCTTTTTTTTGTTTATTCCATTTTTCGTTGTTTTTTTTTTTAATCTTTGGTGTATTTTTCATTTTTTACTTTTTTTTTAATTTCATTAACAATCAAATTTTTTTTTAATAATTGTGGTAATGATGGTAAAAAATATACCAAGGAAAAAGGGTTAAAAACAACAAAGACACAAAGAAAAATAAATAAGAAATAAGGTAAATACAATAATAATAAAGATTACACCCATAACAAATATAAATGAATAACAATAAAAGAGATACATGAAAGAATAAAAGGAATAACAAGTAAGTGGGAAAAAGGAGAATATGAAGAAATACTCAAAAAGTATGAAGGTAAAAGGAAAAGATGGTATGATATCCTCCAAGAAGTATATTCAATTAGAAAGAAAAAGATAATTGAAAAAAATGCAAGAAGAATTTAAAGAAAGAACAAAAGGATGGAAAGAAGAAGACATCCAAGCAATCGAAACAGAAATCAAAAGCAGAAATCCAATCAAAGAATTACAAAAAAGATGTAAAATGGCTAAAATAATAAATGAAACAGAAAAAGAAAGAAAAACACAAGAAGAAAACAAAGAAGAAACAAAGAATGAAGATGAAAATTATAAAGAAAAAGAAGAAATTAAAATACTTCAAAAGCAGATTAAAAGAAGAAATTAAAGAATATCAAGCAAAAAGAATGGAAGAAGAACAAGCCATCTTAGAAGAAATGATAGAAAAAGCAAAAGAAATAGTCAAAAAAGAATTTGAGAAAGAAATAGAAAATAGGAAAAAAGAAATTAAGAAAGTTCAAACGAATTATAATGAAAAGAAGAAAGAAAATGAAAAACTAACAGAAGAAAATATAAAATTACACGGTGAAATAAATGAGATAGAAGGAAAATCATGGAAATGAATAATAAAGAAGAAACCATTCGAAGTCTAAAAACCACTAAAGGAAAACTACAGAAGGAAAATGATGAACAAAAGGAGAAAAACTGGAGAAGAAGAATAGTGTGTTAGAGGAAAAAGCGGAAGTACTAGAGAGAAGAGTTGAGGAGATGAAAAGTGAAATAAGAGATAAAGAAAAATAAATCTCTGAAATTCAACAAGCAGCAATAATAAGTCATGAGATTGCAGAAAGAACAAGAGAAGAATTAGACAACATACAAAAAGAGAATGAAACACAAAAACAAATAATATCAAAACAACAAGATGATATTGAAAATTTTATCTCACAGAAGGAACTAGAGAAGAAGAAAACGATGACACTTGTGATAAATACACACCCAGTATTGAGGAAAACATCATCAGGAACGATGGAGATGAACGAAACTACTCCTATGAAAAAGACAGTAGTGGAAATCGAAGAGAAAAGCAAAGCACTGATTGTCAAAAAACAAGAGATGATAATCAGACAAGAAATACAACAGAAGGAGAAATCAAATTTTAATTGAAGTGATGTATTGTTTTGCAATTAATTGGTTGAATAAGAAATTATATAAGAAATTAAGATGGGAACAAATTGAAAGTATAATAAAAATGATAAATATCAATGTCAATAATGAAAAAGAATATATTAAATATATTAAAATATCACATAAAATAAAAGAAAGTATTAAACAATACATTAAATTGAAAGTAAATGATATAATAGAAGGAAGAGTAGGGTGTAATTCAATAATAAAAAACATCATATTAAAGAATAACTCTACAGAAATTGATGAAGAATACCTTAACACTCTCATCAATAAAATAAAAGAAATGAAAATAGAAAAATGTACTAACATTAATTACTACTTTCAAAGAAAAGAAGCTGACCGATTAATAATGGAAATTAATAATAGATTGGATAATATCAAGAAGCAGAATGGATTATCTGCAAGATGATATGAATAATATTTCAATGGTTATGCACCTCTATCTCCAAAATAAAATAATAGGAGATAAATTTGATGAAATAAAAGAAATCCTAAAGAAAATAAATAGACTAGAAGATTTGGTCAAGGGAAGAAAATTGTACAGAATCAAGTGCAACATGAAATTAAAAGAATATGATGAAGAAGGAATTAAAGTCAAAGCACTAGAAAGAATAAAATACCTAAAATATATGATGATAATGATAAAAGAATTAAATTTAATAAAAATGAAATAGTCAGAATCAATACAAATAAAATCATGTTTGATTCTAACAAGAAAATTAGAAAAAGGAAGAAAGACCCAAAAAATGAAATATACCCAAATAACGATATTACTTTAGAATATTGGAAATCGTTATATGAAACACAGGTGAAATTAAATAAAGAAAATTGGAAAATAAAACAAATCACCTCGTGGAATGAAAGATATAGAAATTATGATAGTGTCATAATAACAATAAATGAATTAAATTGAAGTATAATGAAAATAAATAACTGGAAAGCACCAGGAATAGACACATATATAAAAGAAATAAAATACAAAGATAAAATATAAGTGATAAGTAAGAAGAATAAAACTATTCAAATAAGTGATATGAATAATATTTCAAATTATATTATTAATTGATTGTATTTGAATGAAGTAATTAAAGATAAGAATAATGAAATAAAGATAAGAATAATTTTATATCAATATATTTATAATATATTTACATTGAATAGTATTTAATTCGGTGATCAATTTAAACAAGTTCTTCATTTGAAATAATAAAATGGCATCGAAAAAAGCAAATAATTGAAAAAGAAGAGAAAGAAAGATATAAAAGAATAAAAATAAAGTAAAAATTTGGATATGATGAATAAAGAATAAAAGTAGAAATGAGAGAATATAAAAAGAAAGAAGATAAAAAGTAATAAATCACAAAGATGTAATAAAAGAAGAAAAGAATGAAAATGGTGTATTTTTAATGTAAAAATTAGAAATATTCAATAATAAGTGTCTAATTTAATGATTCAAAATAATTAATATTATTGAAAAAAAATATTGTATTATTTTTTATGTTTATTATTTATATGTATAATTTAAACATGATGTTTATTATATATTCAATCATATGTGTTATGTTATTATAATATATAATAAGTGATAAAATATAAATGAAAATGATATGAATATATAACATAGATTGAATAAAGAAAAAACAAAAGAATAATAAGAATAAATGATAAATAAATATAGAAATGATAATCAATGATATAATAATAGAGAAAAGTATAAAAGATAAAAACAATATAAATCAAAAGTAGATATAAATGATAATAATATAAAAGATGAATAAACAAATAAACAAATACAACTAAATAGAAAAGAATAACAAGAAGAAAATCTAAATAATATAAACATAAAAATAATAAAATAATAA
>NW_001915548.1:0-3530 GCF_000208925.1 Entamoeba histolytica HM-1:IMSS
TTGATTATATTAAAAAAGAACAAAACGAATTTTAAATAATTAATATTGTTTTGAATTTCAACCAATGTTTTCACAAAATAATAAAACAATGAATAAAATAATATTGAATATTTTTTCCAATACTAGACATTCAGAGACATGTTTGTGTCGTATTGATCAAATGTTATTATTCTATTTATAAAAAGTTCTTAAAGAAAAGGAAAAAAATAAAAGTAGATGAATATCAATAAAAATTGTTTGAATTTTTAATGGAATAACTGTAAAATATTCATTTTCCAGTGTGTTTTATGGATTCAAATTATTCATCTTGTTATGATAATACACAAAGATAAAATAGAATTGTAAGGATGTTGACAATGATAATATTATTAACAAAATCAAAATTAATTAAGTGTTAATAGAAATTTCATCTATTCTTCCTAGTTTAGTGGAGATTAATCACATCCCTGAGTTATTTGTTTTTTTTTTAAAAAGAGTAATCTTTTTCTTTAACTTATCATTTATGTTTTTCTTGCAAATTGAGAAAATCACTTCTTTGCTTTATTTTTTCTTATTAATGTCTTCTCATCCTTCTTCTGCTTAATTCTTCTTTTTAACCTTTTGTTTATTTTCTGCCTTAATTTTAAACATTTTCTTTTTCCTTTTTTCTTATTTTATGAATGAGAGAAGAGAATATTTCATTCCCATCATATTATTATGTTTAATTCTTTTAGTCTTACCCATACTTTAGTACTTCCTTATATTACACCATGTAATATTCTATCATAATATCTTGCTACACCCTTTGCAACTTTACCTAATACATTTCTAATTCAAATACACTGTCATAACCAGAAAATAACTTGGAGAGTCGATGGTTGAATTTATAATAGGGTTTGTGTGGTGTTTCAGACATTTAACCTTCGATCTCCAAGTATTAAACTAAATAAAGAAATAAACAAAGTAATTGATATTGTAAAAGAAGTTAAAAATTTTGTCATTAAAAACATGACAGATGTCATTGAACATTGTTGAGATCACAATCAAAAATACTTTGTAGAGCTTATAGAAGAATATTCATGAATGAGAATATTGTCAAATGAACAAAGAAGAATAGAAACATTTCTATTAATACTTAATTCATTATTTTTATTATCTTTTGTGTTAAACCAAAATAAATGAATAAGAAAATGAGAACTGAAGAAATCAAAGGTAACAAAGAAGAAAATAAAAGAAAGTAAAAGAAGGATAAAGAAATTATTATATTATGAATTATATGATAATATGACAATCAACCAACAATTAATTAATAACAAAACCGTAATAAATAAATTAAATAATAAGAAAATAATAATAAATGACAAAAAACGACAAATGAGTAAAATGAAAAAAGAATGAATAGAAAGAAGTTCAAAAAAGTAGATAAATAAGAATAATAAAAACAAAAATTGAATAAAAAGATAATAATATCTAATACAATAAAGAAATAAAAAGAAAATACAAATTATTGAAATAAAATAAGAAATTAATAAGAATATAAAAGATATATAAAGAAATGAAATACAGAAAGAAGAAAAATACCATTAATGAATATTATATTGTGTTTAATATAAACGTGATAACATGAAAGATATAATAAATGTTAATCTATCTTATTAATAAAATTAGAAATAAAAACAAAGATGTTTAACTAGAAGAATAAAAGTGTAATGATGATCCTATGAATAATAAATGTACATTATGTCCTATCAATGTTTTTATAATTATTCAAATAATTATCTGATTCACTATCTGAACTATCAGAATTTCTTGTATTTTTATTATCTATTCTATTATTTCTATTTTTTGTTCATTTTGTTGTTTATTTTTTTCTTTATTTAAACTATTGTTTATGATTTAATTGTTGTTTTCATCATCTGACTCTTTGTTTTTTTTTTCTATTTGCATTTTAATTGATATTTTCATATTGTTTATTATGTTCTTGTTCTTTATCTTGTTATTTTTTGTTTATGTTTCTTTTACTTTTATATCTTATTTATTCCCTTAATTTGTTTCTTGTATTTGTTGTGTTGTTGTGTTTTTTTTTTGAATTTCCATTATGGGTTTCTGTTGTTGATAGTTTTTTAGTTTCTGTGAATATCCTTCTTGTTATTCTTATTGTTCATATTTTTTTGAAGTATTTTCTTATGGTTGTTGTTTTGTTGTTTGTTTTTCATTATGTTGTGATGTGTTTCATGTGTTGATGTCGGGTATTATTGTTGTGTTTTTTCTTTTTCTGGTGTTATTTGACACTAATTTTCTTCTTATTCTGTTGTTCTCCGTTGTTTTGTTTCTGAATGTTCTTGTTGTAATGTTTGTCTTTTCTTGCTGACAATTTCTTTGGTGTTGTTTTTGTTTCTGTGTTATTACATTTTCTTCTTTAGATAACCCTTTAAATATTGTTTATACAAATTGTGTATTCTTTTATGTTTATTTGAATATATTTATGTGTATATTACTTCTTTATTCTTTATTGTTAATACTTTCTGTTGCACTTATTATTACAATAATCAATATAAATATGATCATTTGATGATTTGTAACACCCTTCTTCTCTTAAATATACTTTTATTCTTTTTCATTCTATTGAGTTTATATATGACAAATAGCAATTACAGTTCAAATTAAATGAATGAGTCAATTCAATATTAAATTAAAACCAAATTCATTTTTGTACTTCAAAATGAATAAATATTAAATTTAATAAAATAAATCACAGTCATAATGTGAAACTATTCACAATTTTAATTCACAACACAAACCATTATATTATAAGAATGTGTTTATTATTAGTTATATTCATCAGTATTAATTATTTATTATACAACGTATATAATTAATGTTACAAAAAAAGTATTAAAAGTCAATAACAACAGAATGAAATTTCATATCAACAAAGAAATTTAACTGATGAAGAATTGATGTGAATATTCATTATCTGTATTAATAGAAATACAATAATATCACAATAACAATTGTCATAAAACTTATTACAATAAGATTTGTTTCTTTCACTTTCTTGTCACACGTATTTATTATCAGTTCTAATAAATATAATACACAAAAAATAAAATAACAATGAAACTATAAAGAAAATCAAAATAAAGAAGATAATAAGAAAATATATGAACTAAATTTCAAATGGGAATTACAACAATGTGAATTTCAATTAGTATAAAAATAAAAAATGTTAATATTTTACAGAATTAATTCTAATAACACACTATAACATTAATAAAACAATAAAATTATAATAGAAATGAATTTATATTGAAATAAAATATGTTAAATCAATACAATAATCAACACCCGATATTTATATTATCTAATTGTTGGTATATTTATTATTTATTGAATTTTATATTCATTTATTTTAAATAATTATAATTTAATATTTTATTTAATTTATTTTATTCTTGTAATATAAAACACAAAGACTATACTATCTCCATTATATTATATTTATTATTTACATTTTATTAAATATACAATTATTAATATTGTTATTTGTT
>NW_001915547.1:0-1779 GCF_000208925.1 Entamoeba histolytica HM-1:IMSS
TCATTTGAAGAATTTATTTAAAATAAAGATGATTAAAAATGTTCAATTAACAATGATTTTCTCTATATTTAGAAAATTCATCAAATTTTTATTTATTTATATTCAATTTGAATTAATTATTCTTTATTTGTGTTTTGTTAATTATGTTATTTTAAAATTGTTTAATACCAACTATCATTTTTATTAATTTATTAATTTTATTTAATTTGATAATATAATAATATAATGATTATTTATCATTATTTTATTTGTTATATTCATTTTATTTATTATTTCATATTTATTCTTTCTATTTTATTATGAAAATAAATTATTTATTTATGAAATTCAATTTATAATAAATATTTTCATTTAATGTTATTTATTGATATTATTTTATCATTTTGAATTATCATACTTGAAAATATTATGTATTTATTTAATAAGAAATGAAATTTATTTTTATTTCTATATTTCTTTTTTATTCTTGTTATTATATTATTCTTTCTATTATTTGTAGATTTTATCATTAATACATTTCTTAGAATATTATTCTTTCATTTTTATTTATTCAAATGAATAATACAATTAACAAATAAATAATAATAATGATGAATCATTTTATTTCATTTATATGAATATTTCATTTATTTATATTTTGATTTAATGTGTTGGAGATCGAAGGTGGCACGTCTGAAACACCACACATAAACCCTAGTACAAATTCATACTTCGACTCTCCCAGTTATTATCTGGTTATGACAGTGCCTTTGAATTAGGAATGTATTAGGGAATGCTGCAAAGGGTGCAGCAAGAGAATACAGTAGAATATTACGTGGATGTAATATAAGAATCTACTGAAGTGTGGGTATGACTAAAAGAAAATTGGTCAAAGTAAGACTAAAAAGAAGATTAGTCAAAGTAATACAGTAGTAATAAAATGATTCCTTCTCCCATTCATAAAATAAGAAAAATGAAATTACTTAAAATTAAGGCAGAAAACAAACAAAGGCTTAAAAAGAAGAATTAAGCAGAAGAAGTTTGAAAAACCTTAATAGGAAAAATAAAGCAAAGAAGTGCTTTCCTCATTTTCCAAGACAAACCTAAAGAATAGGTTCAACAAAAAGGTTACTCTTTTTTAATAAGCTCAGGGACGGGATTAGTCTCCCCTGAGCTAGGAAGAATAGATGAAAAATCTATTAATACTTAATTAATTACTTTTTATTTTGATTTAATGTGTTGATTCAATTAATATATTACTTTATTCTTTATTAATTTACATATTAAATTATTTTATCAGTCATTTTTATTGTTATAATATTTCTCTTCTTTTCAAATATCATTCATCACTTTTCATAAACAAAAAATAAATATGAACGACAAATATCAATACATCAAACAATTAAAATTAAATAAATAATCAAATCAATAATATTAATATTATAAAAGAAATAAAATGAATATTAAATTTAATGAGTGATAATATATAATAATGTATTATTCTTCATTTAATTACTTAAATAAATTGATAAAATATCAAAATGAATAACATAAAAATAATACAATAAAATATAGAATGAATAACACTGAGTGAGTATAAATAAATCATATTATTTATACTTATAAATATGCATAATCTAACATTATTTGAATTATTTTAATTAATTAAATATTCATTTATTCATTTTGATTAATTTATATCTTCAATTAAATCAATAGAAATATTAAAGATAATATTATCAATGAAGAATGACAAAATGAATATTTGTCTTTTTGTTATTATTTGTTCATTTCTTTATT
>NW_001915547.1:1879-3538 GCF_000208925.1 Entamoeba histolytica HM-1:IMSS
ATAAATGAATATATAATCAACAGAATCAGTCTAAACGAGAAAAGAAGGAAAATTAACATCAATTAGAGAAGAAAGGAAATGTATGTAATTTTTTACATTCAGTTTAATTGAAATACTTGAAAGAAGAATAATAAATGATAAAGATGGTGATGATAAGATACATGATATTTCAAAAGAATATATTGATTGATGTAATAATAAGAATTGAAATAATTGATGTGATTGATGATTTTGTTCAAATATTTATAACTATAATATATGAAATGGAAATACTAAAGAAATTGATTAAATATACACTAAAATGGATTGTATATGCAGAATTGATTTAAAATTATTTACTAAAATCATGAATTATAACATAATTACAAGAAATAATAAATTGAAATTAAAACAACATTTTTCACAATGTTTTGTTGATGTTTTAATTGATGAATCATTTGTTAAATTCTAGTTATACAAAAGAATAGATGATATATTGATACTCAATTAAGAATAACTTTAATGTTTTGAAATATGAAATTTGTGATGTTAGATATTATGTTATTGATAGAAAAGAATAATATATAGTTAGAAATTCATTTTGAACAAGATTGTTGAGAGAAATGATATATTAATACAAATATTGAATAAAATAAATGTAATGTTACTATTTAAACGTTTTATCAAACTATCATAGAATATCTCTGAATATTTCACATTTAAATCAATTATTTTTTAATAAATTACATTTATCATTAATTGAATAAATTTAATTTTAAATAAAATATATATTATTTATTATTTAATTACACAATAATGAAATTAAAATATAAATAAAAGAAAGATATTTGATAATAAAAGTATTTTATTAATACATCACTAATTTTATATTTTGATTATTTGTTATTAATGTATTATATATATTTATGTGGTTTATTTTGAATGATTTATGATTAATGACATTATATTTATTCATTCTTAATTTATTATTTATTCATTATATTATTTTCAAATAATATTTCTCATTTATATTGTAATTTAAATTATTTCTTCTTTATTTATTGATAAAATATTTAATTATTGTAATGAATATATAGAATTTCATTTAAAATGAATATGAAATAAAATAAATGAAAATTAATGTTTTATTAACAAATAATTATATTTAAATCAACAAATAAATAGTTTCAATAAAATAAAAAGAAATAAAGAAAAATATAAAAGAAATAAATTTAAAATATCAGATAAATAATATGAAATAAATAAAAAATTAGATAATTAAGTGTTAATAGAATTTTCATCTAATATTCATTGATCATAAGAGATTAGTCACACTCCTGAACTTATTTTTAAAGAATAATCTTTTTATTTAATATATTCTTTAGGATTTTATATGAGTGCAAGAAAATCACTTCTTTCTTTTATTTACTTCTTATTGAAGTCTTCTCAATTTTCTTTCTATTTCTCTATTCTTTTTAAGACTTTGTTCTAATTTCTGATTTAATTTTAATGAAATTCACTTACCTCGTTTTCTTTTATGACACACTTCAGTAAATCTTTTTCTTGGTTAACACCTTCATATATATATTTCTTCATTTCTTTTTTAATAAATACTTAGTATTACATTACAACATGTAATATTTCACTATAATAAATTGTTGCACAATTTGCAATATTAAT
>NW_001915546.1:0-3544 GCF_000208925.1 Entamoeba histolytica HM-1:IMSS
GAAGAATATATTTATACCTCCAATCTCCTCCAAAAACACCACACCCCCATTTACCACTAATAAATGGAATTAAATGATCTTCTTCAGATAAACATTCAACACCACTAAAAATTTTATTTAATTCACGAAGAGTTTGTTGTTCATTGTATTGTTCTTTTGGATTAATATAAGCGACAAGAGCATCTAATGCTACAATATTATTAGAAGTTAAGTGTTCAAATTCTTTGTTAAATTGAATGCCTCTCCCATAACCTTTAATTTTAACATAACGAATAATATTTTTAAATAAAATAGTTGTTTGATCATCCATAACTGGATTAGTTATCATACTAATAAACATTTCAGGACATTCCATAAACATAATTTCTTCTTGAACACATCCACCATGAAGTACACCTCCTCCAATATATTTATTAGCAAAATCAGCTTTAAGATTTTCTGTTTCATTAATTTCCATAATTCCATGAATATTATCAACATCTCCTGGAATAATTTTCTTATTAGAATTTAATAATTCTTTCAATGAAAGTTTGGATGAATGTCTTTCAATTTCAATTATTTCATTCATAAGTTTATCATTAGTAATTTCTTTAAAAATTAAATGAAAGTAATGAATAATACATTGAGTCATGGTTATTGATACTGAATCTTCACGAAATAAGAAAAATGGAAATTGTGCATATTCATTAAATTTTCTTGAATCTTTACGTAATTTCAATGAATATAAACCAAATAACATACATGAAATTAAACATAAACTTTGTTTTCTTGTAAACATTACTTTACCTGTTTTATATAAAATTACAGGTGGTGGTAAAAGTATATTTTGATGATTAATAATCATTTCTTTACATAAAGGAATTAATTCATTTTGTATAATACTTTTTTCATTTTCATTTAAGTTTTTAAATGATGGAAGTTCTTTAATAGTAATTTCTTTTTCTCTTTTATCTTTTTCATTTGTAAACATAGATGCCATATATTTTTGTAAATCTTCTATTGTTTTTATATTTCCTATTGCTCTTTCTAAGTATTTCCATTCTGATAAATAACATGGTAAATCAATTGTCATCCTTGGTTGTTTTGGTATTTGATAATCTTCTAATTTAAATGGATATGAATGCTGAAATGGACAATCTTTTGAAATACAAAATTGGTCAAATTGACATAGTGTTGTTGTCATGAAATTAGTTTACGTTATTCTTCATTTAAAGTTTTGTTTATGTAATTAAATTATATGACGTTATTTATAACTATAATTATTATTATTATGTATTATTATAAATTTAATTTATATTGAATTATTAATTCATTATTATTAAGTTTATCATTATGATTTATTATTTATAATTATTATTCAATTCTGTTTTTATTGAATCAATCCTAAATATGAAGATACATCATATTAAGAAATATGAAACTAACAATATTTTTTCTTCATATAAAATAAAACCAATCTTTGTTATTTCATTTTGATGTCAAACCAAATAACTGATGACCCTTTTAATCTTCAAAGATTTATTGATGGACAAGAGACTGGTTTTACTCCACAGTATCATGCCCAAACATTTTCTACTGCTTTAAAAGAAGTAAAAAATGGGAAAAAAGTAACACATTGGATATGGTATGTATTTCCTGTTATACAAGGATTATGGGGAGGAAGAAATAATGACTTATATAACATTCAGACACTAGATGAAGCAAAGGCATATTTAAAACATCCAATACTGTCATCCAGACTGAGAGATATAACTATTGCATTACTTAATCAAAAACATACACTTTATCCAATTAATATTTTTGGATATAAAGATGTTCATAAAGTTTTATCGTGTATGACATTATTTTATTATGTCTCAAAAGATAAATTATTTAAAGATGTTATTGATAAGTATTATAAAGGTAAGTTTCATCAAGAGACATTAACTATTCTTGAACATCTTTCTATTTTATAAAACTTATTTCTTTTTAATTGTTAAAGAATCATTTAATTTTATAAAATAATACTCTGTTTTGTTTTTTATTATTTACTTTATTCTTATTCAAAAATAATTGAAATGATTTTAAATTATACAATTGATTTATCTTGTAATTTTAAACAAACTTCAATTTTATCTCATTAATTTATATTTAAATATTTGTCAGTTATTATGATTCTAAAGTTAAACTTTATAAATATAATACATATATTAAAATAAATCCAAGTTTTGATTCAACCATTATATTCTGCTCATAATGTTACTATTCATTAGAAAACATATTATGTAATATTGCAAGAGTAGCAGTGCTTGATTATTAAGAATTATGGAATATCATTTACTATAATAAAAGAGTGTGCAGCTATAAAGACGATACAAGTATATTTGGTAATGAATTGTAGGAGTTATCAAGAAAAAGGAACTACATGTTATTATTAAGAATAAAAGTAGTCATAATAGTATTAATGGTAAGGATATGTTTTTTTCATCATAAAACAACGTTATAAAGAAAGGTGATATAGTTACTTAAATGGAGAATAATTAAGTTGATGAAATTTGAAAGAATTTCAGTTCAAAAGAAATAAAGTATATTGAAGAAACTGATTTGTTCATTTCTCAACAAGATGAAAATCTAGTTAATATGTAAATAATCATAAATTAACTTATTTTATTTCTAACTTTGTTTGATGATTATTTTTTTAAAAAAAAAAAGAAAAACTTAAAATAAAAAACTTAAAACAAAAAACTTAAAACAAAAAATTATATTTTTTAAACAAAGAATGATTTCTCTACTTCTTATTTTTTCACTTTGTACATTCGCTTATCTTGAAATTAGTGATGAAACTAATTTCGAGTTGTTCTTGATGGATATGGAAGATGAAGGACCTTATAACTATAATAAGGCAAAAAGTGAGATTCAAAAATTATCAAAAACAGCAAGTCAATTCATAAAAAGTGCTCGTAAAATGGCTTCAAAGAATTCTTCAAGTGCTCGTAAAATGATTAATGATGCACATAAGCATAAAGGTTCTCAAGGAATTAAAGGATAATTTATTTTCATTGTTATTATTTTATTTTTTTTTTAATGAAAAAAATTACAGTTAATTAATAAAATAAGAGTTATACTTATACGATGTTACAAACTATGCTTTAAAGTTAAAATAAATGAATAATCATATGATATATATAACATGGTTATAAACATGAAAACTATAGTATTAGGAATGCCTTTTAAAATAGTTGGTTCATGAGAAAATTTAAAGGTTGATGATTTAAATTATATTAAATGGTAAAAATATTTTGGATTTATATGTTTTCACTAGAAGTTAAATCAATAGAAAAATACTATCAATAAAGTTATATTCAAATTTCATAAATAATTTTTATAAGAAATAAATTTTATTAACATCTATAAAATAAATAAAAGTTTGAAATATAGCAGTTCATAATAATCATGAAGATAGAGAGTATTAAATAAAATAACTAAAACAAATGTGTTGATATGAAAATAAATGCTAAAATAATGATTTCTTTTTATAATCTCCAATTATAACTTTAATAGAGTA
>NW_001915545.1:0-3550 GCF_000208925.1 Entamoeba histolytica HM-1:IMSS
GTTCCTTCTTGCTTGATTGACCAATCTTACTTTGGTTCTTTTCTTATCAACCTAGGACTTTACCTTCTTATCTTTTTTCTCTTTGTCTACTTCTCCATTCTGTATGTCAAGCCACACATCATTCCTCCATACGCATCTTTAGAAGAAAAGCAAGACGCGATTGCTAGAGCAAATGAAGCATTTGTCAACAATTGGCATTGTTATGACGTAGACTACCCTATTCGATATTGTTGTGTTTGCAAACGTTTTATCCCTCAACGTTGTTTCCATTGTTCTCAGTGTGGTTATTGTGTCGAATTAAAAGACCATCACTGCGATTACTTTGGTTTTTGTATTGGTCGTCACAACTTACTTCTATTTTACCTCTTCTTTCTTACCCTAATAGCACTTTGTCTTTACGGCTTTGTGTGCTTCTTCCACCTTTGTTATGTTGTTGGTTTCGGCACATTTACTCCTCTCCGTATTTTCAAACTCATTGGTATTCTCCACATCCTTGCGTGTTTGTCTTTGGGGTTGATTCTCTCTTTCTACTTTCTCAATAATTCTCTCTCCTTATTAATCAATCGCAAAACACAATTCGAGTTGTTACTTGAACATCGTATCTCCCTTAAACTCCATTCAGTTTGTTTTCTTTCTTATAACTCTTATTCTTGAATTCTTTTTACATTTTAGACATTCTCCTTCCCATCTTTATCACTCTCCAATATCCTCTCACTTCTTTTCTTATCTCCTTGATCTTTTCACGTAATGCCAATTAATTTCTTATTATAGAACATTGTTGTTTTTGTCTAACAGTCATGAAAAAAAAATTTAATCAAAAATAGAAAGGGTGAAAATACACTTTTAAGAGAAATTGATTTTATTAATTTACAAAATTGTTTCTAATAAAAGTATTTTTTATCTTTTTTACAAAAACAGTTGAACTGAATTAAAGTTGGTTCATATCATGTCCCGTTTGGAATGTATCTATCTAATGAATATTGGGTTATATTTGAGCTCTCCTAAAGATGTATTGTTATTTATTCAAATAAACAAGACATGTTCTAGAGCTATTCAGTCGTTAAAAAAAAACCCTGTACTGTTTTTTAAATACTCAAAACAAGATTATAGAGAGAAAGCATTAGTGACAACAAAAACAATTCGAATATATCCGAATATTGAAACTCTTGGAATAGAACTTCAAACCCTTAGATTTTGCTCAAAAGAAATTTTTCGTATAAAAAATTATCAAATAATTGCTAAAGGAGTTCTTGAAGAAATTGATTTTATAAATTTAGAGAAGATTCAATCAAGAATCGTTTGGTATAAAGGTAATAGTGAAGGAATTAATAATAAAATGAATAATCTAAGGTCTATGATTCTTACTGATTGTATTCACTTGAAAAGAATCATTTGTAGCGTTCAGTTTCTTAGGAAATTAGAAAAGGTGCAAATTCGATGTGAGAAAAGAGAGGCTTGTGATGTAATTTCTATGGTTGAAAACTTATACCAAGATGTGATGGTAATTGTTAAACAAGCAAGTAAAGACTTAAAAGGACGAGTAAGCATTTGTGGTTGTGGTGTTCTTGGTAATGGAAAAGATCTAATAAATTTATTAGATGAGTCTCATTATTATCAATTTAATGAAAAGGCATTAAAACTAAAGAATATAAAAATTATCCAATCATTATATCTCCCTCTTAATTTGTCTTTTCATGGAACACATGAATTAAATGATGAAATTAATGCAGACCTCACAGTCCTTACTAATTTAACTCGACTTCAACTATTATATATTCAAGGAATTATTAATCTACCAAAGACGTTACAAGTTTTTATTGTAAAGTCAAGTAATATTCAAATCAGTAATATCCAATCTTGCAGTCTTAAGAGCCTTGTGATTGAAAGGTCAACTTGTCCATTCCCATTTTCTCTTCCATCAACTATCACATCTTTACATCTTAGTGATATACAAATTCAAACTATTTCAAACTTTGATGAATTACCACTTATTGATTTATCACTTATTAATTGTAGATCACAGAACTCATTGAATTTACCTACTACTCTTCGTTCTTTAGAATTAGACTCATGCCCATTTCCTATTAATATTAATGATGAAGTTAATGTACTTATTTTAGACAATTTTAACATTATTTCTCAATTTCATTTTCCCCATTCTTTAACTAGACTTGAATTAGGAAGTGCAAGAGAATTTACACCTGAACTCTCTCGTTGCCATTTGAAAGATTTAAAACTATTTGATTGTGAAAATGTTCCATTGTCACTTATTCCTGTTTCTGTTACTTCATTTGGTATTTATGACTCTTTACACCTTCCAAAAAAACTTGATTTATGTGACTTTTTCTTCACATCAATAGAAATATCATTATGTCCAACTATTCAATCTATTTCATTTCCTTCTTCAATTTGTTCTATTTATCTTGAGTCATGTCGTGGACTAACATCAATAAACCTTTCAAATTCTCTACAACTCACACAACTTTCTTTAGTTGATTGCACCTCACTTACTCGTCTGAACAATATTCCAACATCAGTTCAATCTCTCTATTTCTCAAAATGTCATTCATTAACTGAAATCAAAGATTTAGATCAACTACCGTTGTTACCTCAATTTATAAAAGATAAGTGTCACAAAATATTCAGTTGTAATATAGAAAAAGATGGTCAGTCATTCTCATGTTCTCAATCAGAGCAATAATCTTTATATTAGATAGTTTTGTTTTCTATAAGAGTTTTTGTTTGTTCTTTTTAACAAATAAAATACATTTAAAATTAAGTAACAATTACATTGAATAATTAGTCAATCAATCATTCAATTATTAACTCATCTATAAGCAGATGTTAATTTATCTAATTCTTTCATTACATATTCAAATGTTTTCATAATCTCTTTTTTCTGTTGATTTAATTCTTCATCCTTTGAATTAAACCCATATATTTCTTTAGCATACTTTTGTTCATAAATTTCACCTAATCCAAGTTTACTCTTCTCTCCATCAAGTTCAATCTCTTTTTTCTCTTTCTTTTGGATTAATGTTTTTCTTACAACATCATCCCAACTTTGTTCTTTTATTCTTCTTCGAATGAGATCTTCTAAACTTAATGTTTGTTCTTTAGTCATTGGAGGTGGTGGTCTATTAGTATTTTGGAAATCAATGTCAAGATCAACTAAACTATCGACTGGTCGTTCTTCCCCTTTAATTTCACCTAACATACTCCAATGTTTTTCTTTCATATTTTCTTCTTCTAACTTAGTAATTTTATTTTTAATGATTTCTTGTTGTTTTTCAAATTCATTCTTTGGTTCTTTTTGAACTTCGTCATTATCATCGTCTTGTTCAAATCCTTCGATTGGTTGATGATCTTCAATGCTATCATTGTTTTCTTCACTCATTTCATCTTCACCACTGTTATCCTCTTCTTTATCAACAATCTCATCCAAATCTCCATCTCCAAGTTCAAAGTTATCCATTTCATCTATGGCCTTGATTCATTTTATCCATATCAATCTCTTCATCCATATAACTTAAATCTTCTTTTTCACTAT
>NW_001915544.1:0-3552 GCF_000208925.1 Entamoeba histolytica HM-1:IMSS
AAATATCACATAAAATAAAAGAAAGCACTAAACGGTACATTAAAGTGAAAGTAAATGATATAATAGAAGGAAGAGTAGAGTGTAATTCAATAATAAAAAACATCATATTAAAGAATAACTCTACAGAAATTGATGAAGAATATCTTAACACTCTCATCAATAAAGTAAAAGAAATGAAAATAGAAAAATGTACAAACATTAATTACTACTGGAAAAGAAAAGAAGCTGACTGATTAATAATGGAAATTAATAATAGATGGATATGGTCAGGAAGCAGAATGCAGGAACTGCAAGATGATATGAAGATTATTTCAATGGTTATGCATCTTTATCTCCAAAATAAAATAATAGGAGATAAATTTGATGAAATAAAAGAAATCCTAAAGAAAATTAATAGACTAGAAGATATAGTCAAGGGAAGAAAATGGTACAGAATAAAGTGCATCATGAAATTAAAAGAACATGATGAAGAAGGAATTAAAGTTAAAGCACTAGAAATAATAAAGTACCTAAAATATATGATGACAATGATAAAAGAAAGAATTAAATTTAATAAGGAAGAAAGGGTCAGAATCAATACAAATAAAATCATGTTTGATTCTAATAAGAAAATTAGAATAAGGAAGAAAGACCCAAAAAATGAAATATACAAAAATAACGATATTACTTTAGAATATTTGAAATCGTTATATGAAACACAGGTGATATTAAATAAAGATAATTGGAAAATAAAACAAATCACCTCATGGAATGAAAGATATAGAAATTATGATAATGTCATAATAATAATAAATGAATTAAATTTAAGTATAATGAAAATAAGTAACTGGAAAGCACCAGGAATAGACACTATATATGGGTATTATTGGAAAAGGATGTCATCATCAAGAGAAATCATTCTCAATATCTTTAACGAATGGTTGAACTTCCCTGAAAACATCCCATTAGACATGGTAAGTGGAAGAACTTTATTAATCCACAAAGGAGGAGATAGGAACGACGTCATTAATTATCGTCATATCAGTTGTACAAACGTAATTATGAAAGTATTTACCTCAATATTAAAAGAAAAGATTCACAGAAGACTTAACATGAATAATGAATCATTGAAAATTAATAATAATCAACTGGGATGTAAATTACAATCTCTAGCTGCTAAAGAAGGAATAATAAATAGTTATATGTTAAAGCAGCAGAAAGAAGAGAAATACCCAAAATATGTGGAGTCATATTATGACATTAAGAAAGCATATGACACAGTAAACCATGAATGGGTAATTGAATCATTAAAGTATTTTAATGTAGAGGGTGTCATCATTGACATTATTGAAAGTATGATGACTAGATGGAAGATATTCATCGGCTATAAATTTAATGAATATCTAGGATGTATTAAATTAAATAGAGGAATTTTACAAATGATTCATTATCCCCTCTACTCTTCATCATACAGATGAATATAATTTCTCAAATCATCGAAGAGAAATTCCTAAATACAAATCATACTTTATATATGGATGATTTGAGAATAATGACAGAAAATAGTGAAGAAATGGGAATAATTAACAATGAAATTAAAGAAATAATAAGTTACATATTGAAATGAATGAGAAAAAATCATGAATGGTATTAAAAAAACATTAAGGAAATACCAAACGGAATGCAAAACATCCCCGTAGTTGAAGGTGAGGACTTGTATAAATACTTATGAATATGGCAGTCCGACGAAATTGATGACACCTTCAATTGTAAAATCATCAAAGAAAAAATGATGAAGAAGATGGAAGAAATAAACACTGATGATAGCAGTAATAGAAGATATATTACTAGAATAAACACGGAAGTAATCCCTATCTTCAGATATTCAGCATCAGTTGTGAATTGGAAAATTACCGACCTAGACAAAATGGATTTGGAGATAAGAAAATACTTAAGAAAGGCAAAATACATTGGTGCCGGAAACTCCAAAGATAGGTTGTATGTCCCTCTAGAAGAAATGGGTGAAGGATTAATAAATATAAGGGACGAATATGTTATTGAATTAGTAAGAACAGTGATGTACTACTGTACCAGAGAAAGTGAAATTTGAAATAACATAATAGATAGATGGTACAGTAAGAAGGGAATATGGAATAGAATTAAAAACACTAATTCATAAAATAAATGAAACAAAAATAGAAGAAATAATAAATGAAGGGATAGAAAAGAAAAAAGAAAAAGAAGTAGTAGTAGAAATAAAAAAATTATTGACCGACCAATACATCAAAAAATGGAAGTCCCATCAAATAAGCGGACACTTCAGAAGATGGTTCGAGTCAAAAGGAGTAGATAAAAATGAAATAATAAGTTAAAAAAAGAAACAAATAATTTGATAATAATTGAAAACACTAATTTAAAAGAAATAAAACAAAATGAAGAAATTGATTTTCTTATTTCTCAATAGATGAAAATCAAAATATTATATTAAAGATAAAAGAAAACAAATATTTTAAGAAAGAGTGTATTTCATTAGCATTATAATAGTTTGTATACTTTTCTATAATTCTTACCAATATTAACGTAAAATATTTTGTTGAATAATATCCATTATATATTTCATCATTTATTTAATAATACATACCAATTATTATATCAGAATGATTAATAAACAATTATAATCAAATAATACATTCTTTATAATAATGAATAATACAAATTGTATCAAAATAGAAAATCATAAACAAATAATAAAATAGAGAGTTTACTCATAACTTTGTATTATGAAATATATGATATTTCACATAAATTAACTTCTATTTAACAAATAGAAATAAATATACAAACAAGAAATAAATAAACAGAAATAAATAAACGTATTAATTGAAGAAGATATTTAGAATTATAAAATCAAGAAGAAAACATCATAATATAACAAAACAGAAATAATATAACATAAATAATTACAAACAATTAGAATAAACACACATACTAATGATACAAAGCAAATCAATAAAGAGTAATACAACACACATAAATGTGATAATACTACAAATGAAATAATAAACGAATGAATGAGAATATAAAAGAAAAAGAAATCAATTATGATTAACCTTATTTTTTAGGTTTTTCATCATGTTGAGAAGTGAACAAATCAATTTTTCAAAATGCTTTATTTCTATTGAAATAAAGTTTTTGCAAGCATACTCGACTTAAATGATGAATCATTTAAGTTGCTGTATGACTTTTATTTTGATTTTAATGAGTAATATAATATTTCTCATTCTTTATATTGTTGTTTTAAGGAGAGTATATCCATAACATACTGTTATAGCTCATCTCCTTTTACCTTCGACACCCCTTAAAGAAACCCTATTCCTTGATAATATCATTATATTCAAACGTACATCCAACAGTAACAATAATATATGCTTCTTCTTTAATAAATGATAATTCTTAATACATAATACACCCTTAGTAAATAATAATCCTTATAAATAATAATGAATAATAATATTACATAATAACTACTCATAATAAATATTAATAAATAATAACAAGTTAGTTTTGAATATA
>NW_001915543.1:0-3562 GCF_000208925.1 Entamoeba histolytica HM-1:IMSS
TTATTTCTTTTATACAACAATACACATATGAATTTCACTTCTTATGCTACTATGGAAAACTGTAAAAATGCAATTAATCCAATTGAAAACCGTACTCTTCAAATTAACTATTCTACTGTTGATGAAATCAGAGACTCTCATTTTCTCATTTATGTCTATTATGATAAAGGATGTAAAAACTTACAATATATTTTTGGTAAAAAGAAATTATGTTTTCCTCAGGATGGAAGATGGTGGAATTTTACAATAGTAAAGAATACAATCAAAAGTGGGGAATACTCCGACTCATCTTGTTTAGACATTGTTAATAATTTCACTCACGACTTAAATGTTTGTTTAACATATACTCAAAAAAATTATTTTTATATTGACCCTTCAAAAGAATTACCAGGATTAAATTTAGATTATGAATATAACTATAATCATGTTGAGAATAATGCTGAAATGATACTTGGTTATTTAACTATCATGTTATGTATCTTCAGTCTCATATAAGATATTCATTGATAGTACTAGAATCTAATTAATCTATTCTTTGTCTTTTATTTCTTTTTCACTAAAACTAAGAAAAATTATGAGATCAAGACGTACACTAGCATCCACAAGAAGAAGTGGAATTACTCCAAAACCTACAGCAAAGAACTTTGATATAAATGATTATGCTGGAAATATCACTGTCTATAAAGTGGACCAGATTCTTCAATTTGATCCTACTAATATGAAAAGTGCTACAGCAATAGTAGAGAATAGTAACACATCTCAAATCAATGTTGATATGACTAGTTTAAAGACTGAATTATTTAGAACAAAGGCTAATTATGACCTAAGATTTAATGTTAAATTATCTAATAATGATAATAATGATAATAATGATAATACTAATGAAAAGATATATGGAATAGGATTCTTATTTCTAATTAATGATAAGAAAACAAAATATGACGTTATTATGTACTGTAATACAAGTGAGAGTCAAATTCAAGTTCCATTAGAAAGTAGTTTGTCATTTAATCTTAATGACTCATTCTTCTTATTTGGAGAAAATGCTTACTCCTCACTTACTATTAATCATCCTATTGTTTCTATTGAATATAATGATTATCTACAGATCCTATTAAATAATATGCCATTTGGTCTTCAAAGAATCTTAGGTGATTTCACTTTCTCTAATGTTCTCAGTATAGTAAGTTATGATTATAATGAAACTACTGGTTCATGCTACTTAAACTAATTGATTATTTCTTAAAAAGAATTCAATTATCATTTAATTGTTAATTAATTATCTCTTTCTTAAATAATTTTCTTCTTCTACTCATACCTTGATTAGGAGTATTCTTCTCATTCTCTCTTTTACTAGTAGTAGTAGTCTCATCACTTACAAATACATATTACACATTATCACTTCCTAATGTATATTCAGTAGTACTTTGTTCAAAAATAACATCTTCATACTTTCCTAATAAAAATGCTGATTTTCTTGGTAAATGTAATGTACCTTTAATATCTATTCCAAGATTCCTCTCTACCATAAATGATTTATTAGTAATAGAAAAGTCTCCATCATAATTCTCTATATCTGTATTCCAATATGAAATTTTATATGAATTAGCTAAAAACAAATATGGAACTTTATCCTTACTAGAAACTACCATTCCTCCTATAATATATTTATTAGAAATACTATTGTGAGAGTACAATCCTATTTGAATAGCATAATCGTAATCATCATTTGTTTTGTCTATTTCTTCATTATTCTGGATATCCTTTATTTTCATCTCACTCATATCCACTTTGTACAAGTACTTAATAACTTCTCTTGCCATAACTTCATTCACTAATTGAACATTAGTTGTAAAATCAATGCTATAATCTTTAAATACTTGAATATCAAGTTGCTTCTCACTCATATTCTTATTCTTATTTTCTTATTCTCGTTTTTTATATTCTAGAATTTAAATGAAAATAGAATAAAAGAGTTGAAATAGATAATTAACCTCTCAGTGATACTTTGTAGTTAAATGTGATGTTGAGTGCACAGCCTCGGCAACGAAAAAAAGCAAATAATGGAAAAAGAAGAGAAAGATATAAAAGAATAAAAAGAAATAAGAAGTAGAAGGTGATGAAAAATAAAATTATGAAACTAAGAAAAAGTAGAAGAAGATAAAGAGTAATAAAATAGAATAGATAATAAAAGAAGAAATAAAAAGTGTATTTTTAATGTAAAAATTAGAAATATGAAATAATAAGTGTCTAATTTAATTGTGTAAAATGATTAACAATATTTTATTAATGAAAAATATTTTACTCTTTTTTATTTTTATTATTTATATGTATAATTTCATCATGATGTTTATTATATATTCAATCATATGTGTTATGTTATTATAACATATAATAAGTGATAAAATATAAATGAAAATGATATGAATATATGATATAGAATATAAAAACAAAAGAATAATAAGAATAAATGATAAATAAAACGAGAAATGATAGTCAATGATATAATAATAAAATCAAAATATAAAAGATAAAATTAATATAAATCAAAAGAGAATAAATATAAAATGATAATAGATATAAATGATAAGAATATAAAAATGATAAGAATATAAAAATGATAAAGATGAATATTCAAATAATAAAATACATTTAAATATAAAAGAATAACAATAAGAAAATCTAAAGAATATAAACATAAAAATAATAAAATAAGAAGAATATAATAATATATAGATAATAAGAAGAATAAAATGATATAAATAATATAAACAGAGAAATAAATATATAAAAATACGATAGATAAATAACATATAAATAAAAGAATATGAATAATAAAAATAATTATGAATAATCAAATCATCTATTTCATTAATATTTCATACAAAATGAATACAAATGATAATAAAATATAAACATAAATATTTATATATTCTGTATTTATCATATTTTTTATTTTTTTATTTGTTAGGAGCAAAATATAATAAAGTGGAAAATTCTATGGATGCAAATTTTTTTGCATCTTTTTTCTTTTTTGTAAATTATTTAGATGCATTTTTCTTTGCTAATTTTCGTACCCCTTTTTACTCATCCACTATTCACTTCTTCTTTATCTCTTTGTTGTTAAGACATGTAAATTTCTATTTTTCATTCTTTTATTTACATTAAGTCAAAATCTTTTCAAACACCTAACTTAAATATTCTTCATTTAAGTAACTGTTTCTTCTTTATTTGAATTTCATGTATATTAAAACTTCTCATTCTTTACTTTCTTATTTTATGATGGATATACCATTAATACTATGTTTATTATGTTTAATTTCATTCATCATCAAAATGTATATCCATATATTTTATTTGATAGTATCTATATTAACACATATACTTGCATCAGAACAAGTAAAAATACTATTATCTTTACAAATACACATTCTTCTATTATAATAAATGTCCAATAATATTCTTGAAGTATTGAATAAGA
This sequence comes from Entamoeba histolytica HM-1:IMSS, assembly GCF_000208925.1. Classification (NCBI taxonomy): domain Eukaryota; phylum Evosea; order Mastigamoebida; family Endamoebidae; genus Entamoeba; species Entamoeba histolytica. The sequence continues at coordinate 3,482 of NW_001915543.1, forward strand.
AATTTTCTATCAAACACTAACACCATAGCCAGATAATAACTGATAATTCAAGTCTTATGACTATGTTAATATTTATGGTGC
>NW_001915542.1:0-3569 GCF_000208925.1 Entamoeba histolytica HM-1:IMSS
GTATTGATTCTGACTATTTCATTTTTATTAAATTTAATTCTTTCTTTAATCATTATCATCATATATTTTAGGTATTTTATTCTTTCCAGTGCTTTAACTTTTATTCCTTCTTCATCATGTTCATTTAATTTCATGTTGCACTTTATTCTGTACAATTTCATTGACCAAATCTTCTAGTCTATTTATTTTCTTTAGGATTTCTTTTATTTCATCAAATTTATCTCCTATTATTTTATTTTGGAGATAAAGGTGCATAACAAATTGAAATCCTCTTCATATCATCTTGTAGATCATGCATTCTGCTTCCTGACATTATCCAACTATTATTAATTTCTCTTATTAATTGGTCAGCTTCTTTTCTTTGAAAGTAGTAATTAATATTGATACATTTTCTACTTTCATTTCTTTCACTTTATTGATGAGAGTTTTAAGGTATTCTTCATCAATTTCAGTAGAGTTATTCTTTAATATGATGTTTTTTATTATTGAATTACACTCTACTCTTCCTTCTATTATATCATTTACTTTCATTTTAATGTACTGTTTAGTAGTTTCTTTTATTTTATGTGATATTTTAATATATTTAATATATTCTTTTTCATTATTGACATTGATGTTTGTTGCTTTTATTATACTTTTAATTTGTTCATTTCTTATTTTCTTATATAATTTCTTATTTAACCAATTAATTGCAAAACAATACAACACTTCAATTAAAATTCTATTTCTTTATTTTCTATTTCTTCTTGTATTTTCATTGTACTTTATTTGTTATTTATTATTCTTTTAATTTTACATCTTTCATTCATTTTTTTTATTTGGGTTTTGTTTTTAATTTCTTCTTCAATTGTTTTAATGTCTTTTTCTTCACAGTAATAAATAAAAAAAAGAGAAAATAAAATGGTCACAGCGGGGATTGATCGAACCCACGACCCTCACATTTCTCTTTCCTATAAGTACGATGTACTACAAACTGTGCTACAGGACCTTCTTGCTTTTTTCTTCTTCTTTTTATTCTTTTTGTTTTTATTCTTCTATTCTATTATTTTGTTTTGACTCTGAATCAAACTTGAAAAGTCAGAACCATTACACATTCTTTATCACAAACTCATGCCTCATTTCTCAATCTTATTATCTTATTATGATTTCCATTTGTTGAGATAATAACTATTCAAAACTAATTGGTTATCATTACTATTCATTATGATATAAGACTAGTTATTTATTATGATGGTATTACTTATTTATCAACATAGATGTATATTTATTAATGACTGTTTTATGAATATATTGAGTGTTATCAAGAAAAAAGTTTCTTATGTGGTTATCTATATGCAATGAGATAAAAGATAGTCATATTGTTAATGATATATTCAACATAAAGTAAGAAAATACATAATGAAAAGTTTTAATATGCATTAAATTCAAAATAAAAATCAGATAACAACTTAATTGATGAGTATTTAATTCGAGTACTTTTGAAAAACATTTCAATAGAAATAAAATGTGTTGAAGAAAAATGATTCACCAATTTCTCGGTATGATAAAATCACCAATTATAGGTAATTTATAATTGCCTTATTTTCTTCTATTATTATTTATTATAAAATTGATCTTTCAATGAATAAGATAAAACAAACTAAGCAAAGTTATAATAATTATGACAAATATAAGAATCAGATGGAAGCTTGTAAAAATAAGACAATGAAATACACATATAGAAGATATATGAACATGTAAATAGAGAACAAAGAAGATATTATATAAAAGAATTGAAAAAAGAATATACAAATTAGATTGATATATAATAGAAATAAAAGAAGAAAGAAGAAGGTATTAAATTAGTAGAAGAATAATAAAACAAAGAAAGTAAAAACCAAAGATAGAGCATTATAATTATAAAGAGTTATATAACTATATCAAATAATTAACTAATAAAACAATAACAAGTGGTATTAAAAGAAAACAAAATGAAAGTAAAGAAGGAAAAATATAATTCAATACAGAAAGAAAAAAATAAGGAAGAGAAAATAAAAGAAGATGAAACAAAAAGATAATAAATAATGACAAAATAACAAGAAGAAGCAAATAATGAAAAGAAAAGAAGAAAAGGAAGAATATGAAAAGAAGCAAGAAAGAAATAAGAGAATAGAAGATAAAGTCAACAACATAAAAATAAAAGTTGAAAGAAATAAATGAACAGAAAGTATAAAAGAAATAATAGAATAATAGAAGAGAAATACAAAACAATACAAACAAGAAATGATAATTATAGTATATGAATAAATAAAGAATAAAGAAGAAAAGAAGAAGATATAAAGAAAATAAATATTATAATACAAAACAAAGAGTGAAGAAATAAATACTGAAGATAAATCCAATAATAATAATGAAAATATGTTAAATATAGTTAAAGTGGTGGTACAAGAATATGAGCAAGAAGAATATGTTATAATAGAATCATATAATGAAGAATAAACTGAAGAAATAACAAAAAAAGTTATATAAATAATAATGTATTCAAATAAAATGATAAAAAGAGCAAGAAATAGAAAGTACATTAAAGAAGAAAATCATAGAAAATAGAATAAAACCAATAAATAAAGTTATACTTATTGAAGAATATTAAGAAATGAAATAACAAAATAATAAACATAATAAGTCTTCATTATATAATATTCAAAATAAAAAATAAAAATCATATAATTAAGCGTCAATAGAATTGTCATTTATTCGTTACCAATGGATTTTAACTACATAATACATCGTTAAAAAAGTAATTTCTAATAATTCACTTATTATTTAGAATTTCTTCTTGACTTGTGAAAAAAAACATTTTCTTCTCTTTTATTTCTTTTCTACTATCGTCTTTTCATTCTTCTTTTTATTTTCTTCTTTGGTTTTCATTTTAATTTTAAAGAACTTAATTTTTAATTTTCTTATTTTATGGTGAATGAACATACTAATATCACTAAAGTATTATATCTAAATTCATTTAGTATTAATCACATCAAATATATCATTTTCATTTGATAATATTATTTATACATTTCTAGTTTCATATTAATCAATATCAATTCTTATATTACAACAAACAATGTCAACTACAATACCTCATTACATTCATTGAAATAATAACCAACGCATTTCCTATTCAGATGAAAATCATAATAAGATAATAAGATTGAGAAATGAGGCATGAGTTTGTGATAAAGAATGTGTAATGGTTCTGACTTTTCAAGTTTGATTCAGAGTCAAAACAAAATAATAGAATAGAAGAATAAAAACAAAAAGAATAAAAAGAAGAAGAAAAAAGCAAGAAGGTCCTGTAGCACAGTTTGTAGTACATCGTACTTATAGGAAAGAGAAATGTGAGGGTCGTGGGTTCGATCAATCCCCGCTGTGACCATTTTATTTTCTCTTTTTTTATTTATTTCTTATTAAATGTTATCAAAATTTAAATACAATCAAAAATGATTAACTTTCAAATGAGAGTATTGTATTTATAAATACATATGAATTAATCATAATATCAGTTAATTTCAGTTAAATTGTATATAATAAATTAA
>NW_001915541.1:0-3589 GCF_000208925.1 Entamoeba histolytica HM-1:IMSS
TAATTGACAAGAATTATAATAGAATTTAAATATAAAATGATTGTTTGATGTTGATTTATTTCATTTATTCTTTATTTTGTTATATTGATTTATTGTTTATACATTTATATGTTATTTGTATGATTGATGAATATTTTAATAATGTATTTTGATATTCATCAAAAATATCATTATCTTGTTATTAAAATATTCAATTTACATTTATTTTATATTAATTTCATTTATTATTAAATTAATTACATCACACACATTTAGTTTAACTCATTATCATTATTTGTATTTTATTTGTTTGTTTCATTTTATTCTTTATTTCATTTCTTTATTTCTCATATTCTCATTTTTCTTTATTTATTTTTATTTCTTATTTTCAACTTCTTTGTTTTTATTAAATTAAACATTGATGAACTTAAATTATTTAATTTTTCTATTAATTCAAACAAATTTATTTCAAATAATCAAATATTGAATTAATATTATCATTTCTTCAATTACATCACAACACAATCTGATTGATTTATATTACGTTTGTTTTCTGTTATAGTTCTAGTACTAAATAAATACCATTCACTTGGTATTTCTTCTCCATTATATTTGATTTTAATTTCTCTTCTGTATGTATTTATTTCATATGTTATACTATATTCTGTTTCTTTTATTATTTTACCTTTTTCTTCTTTTTCTTCATATCTAATTTCTTTATATCCACCGATTAATTTATTAATTTCTTCTTCATCAATTAATTCTAATCCTCTTCCCCATTCAATTAATTCTTCTATTTCTTTTTCTGATCTTTTATTATCAAAATCTTCATCTGGTTCTGAATCTACATAATACATTGGTATATCAAATTCTTTATCTGTTTTATTTATTTGTTTTATAAATGAAATTAAATATTCTTTGAATTGTTCTTTCTCTTTTTTACCCTTTTCAATTCTTCTTTTTGAGATATAATTAAAAAAACATCTAGTCCAAACAATACAAACATGTTTCCAAATTTCTTTTATTGGAAAAACATCATTTATAATTTCAATAACTTGTTTAATATTATCAGTAAATTTAAACGTATTATAATTCATTGTTAATACAATTCCTTGTAATCCCTCAGCTCTAACACAATCAACAATATTTTGAATATGTTTTTCATCAAAATTATTAGTATCATTAATACCAGGTGTGTCAATAACAACTACATCTCTTCTATCTCCTTCTCCAAAACATTTAGCAACTTCTTTTGTTTCTGAATCTCCACTATCACCTACTTTAAAAACATTCTTCTTTAAAATGAAATTACCAAGTGAACTTTTACCATTTCCTGTTTCTCCAATTAAAAGTAATTTGGTTTGTTCACCTTCTTGTAAACTCATTATTTATTTTTTAGTTCCTCTTTATTTAAATATTATTTCAGTGTATTTATATTTATTTTTGTTTTTGTTGAATGACGTTTATTTCATTTTATTTATTATTTAATGATATTTCAAACTATTTTAATTCACTTTTTTGTTTATTAACCATAACCCATTCATATTTGAAGTTTGTATTTCAGAAATACACAAATATTAATACATATTCAAACATTGATTCATCCAGTTATTATTTGATTATTATTCTGAAATAATTTAATAAGAAATATAATAAATAATAATAGAAAGAATGAAGTGAAATAATAAGAAAGAATAATAATAAAAGAAAAAGATATAAATGAAGATATTAATAATAAATGAAATTATACATAATAATATATTGATAATAATATTTTTCATTCATAAAATAAGAAATAAAGAAATAATAAATCAATGAGAATAATTAAATAAGAAATTAAAAAGAAGAAATAAACAGAAATAAAAAAGACAATAAAATGATTCATTCATAAAACAAGAAGAAAATCTAAATAATAAATGAAATAAAGAAATTAGTCATTTTTAATAACAGTGAATGAAAGAAATTAATCTCACACGAGCAAGGAAGAGTAAATGAAAATAGTATTAACACTTAATTATCTATTTTTATATTTAGTTTCAATACACTTCTTGGTAGTTATTATACCATCTCTTTACTTTCTTCATTTTTATTGTTATTCATTTTTATTTGTTATTTGTATAATCTTTATTATTATTGTATTTATCTTATTTCTTGTTTTTCTTTGTATCTTTCATCTTCTAATCCTATTTTCCTTTGTATATCATTTACCTTTATTATTATGCCATTTATTGACATTGACATTTCTTTTTTATTGTATGACATTGGGTTTCTATGTTTTGTTTGTTTTTCTTTACAATACCTAATGTTTTAAACATTGCATTTAGCATTAAAATTTGTTGTATTTCTTGTATTGGGAAAGATTATTTTCCATGTGAATTAATATAAAATAAAAAGTTAATTTCAAAGTATAATTTAAAGAAAGAAGAAATTATAAAATATAATCATTTGAAAATATTTGTTTTTACGTCAAATTTGAAATAAAAATGATAAACTTCATTTAAGAAATAAACAAAATGAAGTTATAACTAAAAAATAAATAATGAGTTTACAAGAAGAAATACAAGAAGTTCAACTACTTTTAATTGGAGATATAAATGATGGTAAAAGTTCACTTGGTAATTTCATCGTTAAAAATAATAAATTTAAAGTAAATGATAGTAATAATATAATAACACAAGAAACAAGTGGGTTTTAATGAGAATATGATAGAACTTATGTATTTGATATTGACACACATTGATTTAATGATTATGATGGTATAGAAAAAGAAAGACAACAAAACAAAGAAATAGTAGATCATATTAAAGAACAAAAAGAAATGGAATCTATTGTTATCTGATTAGACGTTAATATTCCTCGATTATCACAACGTATTAAAACAATGATTCAAATAATAAATAATATTTTCTCAAATTATGATTTTTGTGAATATGTGTGTATTGTATTGAATAAATGGTATTGTTATATACCTCAAAAATATTAGACAAAATGACAGAAGTTAAAAAGAAGTATTGTTTTAAAGAAATATCAAAACTTATTGAAGAAATAGTAGAAGATGAAGTAGTTCATATATCAATGTATTTTGTAGATTCAAAGTGAATTGAAAACTTTGATAATAGCATATTAGAAAATGAAATTGCAATGGTTTTAAAGTGATCTAGTTGTTTATCTTCAATTAATGTCGATAAAATACGAGAAGTTGATGTAAAACATAAAAGAATTTGTATAGAAGAAAAACAAAATGCAGAAATTATAGAAGTGAAAGATGTATTTATAAAGTTAAAAAATGTATGTATGAGAAGAGAGAAAAGAATATGATATGACTTGAGTGTTAGTTATACTGAATGGAAAGTTATAAATAGTAAAATTGAAAATAAACTAATTACAAAACAACCTTCTAATAGTTCAAAAGAAGAGTTGCAAGAGTTAGTTGAGAAATATGGAAATACATCATTTGATAAACTTCTTATAAATGTATTTTTAAGTATTAGTAATATATAAAAAAATAAACAATAATTGAGAGAATTTCAGATAAACAATTCTATATTTTTAAAATGTTCATTTTTATTAAAACACTAAATTATATTGTTTTTATTGTAAATAAAATATA
>NW_001915540.1:0-2374 GCF_000208925.1 Entamoeba histolytica HM-1:IMSS
ATATGGACGATTTAAAGATAATGACTAATAGCCTCGATGAAATGGAAAAAATTACACAAATTAACTAAAGAAATATTTAATGCAATAGGATATTAAAAATTAATGTAGAAAAGAGTGGGATAATGACTAATATTAATAGTCAAATAAATGGTGAACTAGGTGAACTACCAAGAGTAACTAATGATAACCCTTATAAATATCTTGGTATTGAAATAGGAGATAAAATAAATATTAATAAATATTGTACAAGAATATTAAATGATGTATCTTCTATTTTATCATCATTAAACACTATGAAATACAGCAGCCCCAATACAATAAGAAAGATTAATAGTGATATAATCTCTAAATTAAGATATGGATTTAGTATTGTCCCATGGAAGTTAGGAGAATTGGAGAAGATAGATAAACAAATAAGAAATTCATTAATACACCTCCAATTATACAGTAGAAATATCCCAAAAAGTAGACTATATGTTAAAATAAATGAAATATGAATATGATTAATGTCAGCAAGAGATGAAAGTGCTAAAGAATTACTAAGAATATATTTAAAATATAAATATCAAACACAGGAATATGAGAAATGATAGAAACAATAAAAGAAAATCCAAATTGAATAATTAAAAGAATGAAGAAAGCATTTGGTAAGAAGATTAATTTTAATGAATTACTGAATATAATAGAAATAAATGAAAGAAAACATGATGTAAAGAATGTATTTGAATGGGTAAATAATGAATTAAATGAAAGATATTTAAATGAATGGAAAGAAAAGAAATGTGGTGAATATATAAGATGTGCAAATGGCACTTTCAATGATAAGAAATTAACAGTAGCCACTTGGAGATCATTAAATATAAAAAGAAATACATTCCTCCAAATAGTAAAAATGCAAGAAGGAGTAAGTATGACAGGAAATATTAAATCTAAAATACTCCAAAATGATGCTTTAAAATATTGTAAACATTGTCATAACACAATAGCATCTATTAATCATATACTGTTAGGATGTAATGAAGAAGAATCAAATATTAAAACATGATTATGTTTAAACAAATATTTAAACACATATTAATTACACATTTTACTGAATTTGATGCAATTGACTTTAATAATCATCAAAAATGTATTAATAATGATGAAATTGTCATAACTTACAATAAATATTTATTGGTTAGTGACAATTCATTTCCATGCTAGAAGACCAGATATATATTATCAAAATATTACAGAAAAGAAATGATATATTATAGATGTTGTTATATGTCAAGATAATAATTTAGAATTAAATTATATTCATAAAATAAATAAATACAAAGAATTACAAGAGAAATTAAGAAACAATAGAGAATTAATATATGTAGAAATAATACCTGTTATATTATCAATAAATGGTTTAATACATAAAGAATCAGCAAGAAGATTAAAAACACTAAAATTACAATTAGACTTTGCCAAAATCCTACAAACAATAATAATAAAAAATATGAAAGACTTAATGTTTTACACATTCAATTCTGGCAGCACATTAGAAGAACAATCTAATGCGAGCATGCTAGAAATGAACTCTATTACACCAATAGAGCATATTGAAGAAACTGAAATAATCACTTCTCAGTATGAAGAAAATCCAATTGAGGATATATCTAATAATTGACCTTTTTTTTATGAGCAAAATATAATAAATGGAAAATTCTATGGATGCAATTTATTTTGCATCTTTTTTCATTTTTGTAAATTATTTAGATGCATTTTTTCTTTGCTAATTTTCGTACCCGTATTTATTTAATAAGAAGTGAATTCTTATTTGTATTTCTATATTTTATTTTTATTCTTGTTATTATGTTAATATTTTCTATTATTTGTAGAAGTTATCATTGTACATTTATTAAAATATGATTATTATATTATTTCTATTCATTTCTATATATTCAATTAAATAATACAAATAATAAATGAATAAGAATGATGAATCATTTTAATTCATTTATACGAATATTTCATTTGTTTACATTTTGATTTATTGTGTTGATTCAATTAATACATTACTTTATTCTTTATTAATTTACAAATTAAATTATTTTATTATTCATTTTTAATATTATAGTATTTCTCTTCTTATTGAAATATCATTCAATACTTTTCATAAACAAAAATAAATAAATATGAATGACAAATATTCATATGTCAATCAATTAAAATGAAATAAATAATCAACTCAATAATATTAATATTATAAAAGAAATAAATGATTATTAAATTTAATGAATGATAATATACAATGATGTATTATTCTTCATTTCATTAATTAAATAAATTGATAAAATATCAAAATGAATAAAAATAATACATAAAAATATAGAATGAATAA
>NW_001915540.1:2474-3596 GCF_000208925.1 Entamoeba histolytica HM-1:IMSS
ATAGTTAGAAATTCATTTTGAACATTATTGTTGAGCGAAATGATATATCAATACAAATATTGATGAAATACATGTTGCTACTATTTACATATTTTATAAAATTAAGATTGAATAACTCTGAATATTTCACATTGAAATTGTTTATTTTTAATAAATTTCATTTATCGTTAATTAAATAAATTTAATTTTACATAATTAAATATATATTATTTATTATTTAATAACACAACAATGAAATTAAAATATAAATAGAAGAAGAATATTTGATAATAAAAGTATTTTATTAATACATAATTTCTTTTATATTTTTGTGTTTGTTATTAATGTATTTAATGTATTTTATGTTTTGAATGAATTATAATTAATGACAATATTTTTATGCATTTTTAATTTAGTATTTATTCATTATATTATTTTCAAATAATATTTCTCATTTATATTATAATTGAATTATTTCTTCTTTATTTATTCAATTAGTGATAAATTATTTAATTATTGTAATGAATATAACTAAGAATTTCATTTAAAATGAATATGGAATAAAATAAATGAAAATTAATGTTTTATTGACAAATAATAATATTTAAATCAACAAATAAATGGGTTCAATAAAATAAAAATAAATAAATAAAGAAAAAGAAATGAATAAATAAATCTAAAATATCAGATAAATAATATGAAATAAATAAAAAATTAGTTAATTCAGTGTTAATAGAATTTTCATCCATTCTGTCTGAATCAGTGGAGATTAATCCCATCATTGAACTTATTTTTAAAGAATAATTTCTTTTTTTAACATATTCTTTAAGATTTTGTATGAGTATGAGAAAATCACTTCTTTCTTTTATTTCTTCCTATTAAAGTTTTCTCAAATTTCTTTCTTTTTTCTTTCTTCTTTTTAACTTTTAGTTTGATTTCTATTTTAATTTTAAATAATATCATTTTTCTTTATTTTAATTTAATTTATGAAAGAGAGAAGAAAGTATTTCATTCCCACTATATTATTATGATTAATTTTCTTTTATTCTTAACCACATTTTACTATATCATTTTCATTGATTAATACTTCCATGTTTATTTCTTAATTTGTTTATTAATAAATATCATTTCTTATATTACATT
>NW_001915539.1:0-3600 GCF_000208925.1 Entamoeba histolytica HM-1:IMSS
CATATATACGTATTAAATAAAAAGAATAAAACTAGTCTAATATTTGATATGACTATTGTGGCTGATCACAATATTAATGGAACCTATTGGAAGAAAAGAAATATGTACAATTAATTAAAGAATACGCTAATGAAAATAGAGAAAATAAAAGATGTCAAAATAATTCCAGTAGTAATTTCAATTAATAGAATAATAAACAAATAAAGCAATAGATTAATTAAAGAATTAAAAATTGAAATTGACCTCATTAAAGAAGTTAAAAACTATGTAATACAAAACATGATTAATGTCATGGAATACTGCTTCTATCACAACCAAACATACTCTGTAGAGCTGCTAGAAGATGAGTCATGGATGGGGTTATTCCCATCCAATGAAGGAACAACAGAAGTTAGTTCTATTAATACTTAATTAATTCCTTTATTTTTATTTCTTTCTTATATTCTTCATAATTTCATTATCTCTTCTTTTTCTTGTTGTTCATTTTCTTCTTTATTCTTTGACTTTTTTCCATTCCTATTTCTTTATCTTCTTATTTATCTTTGTTAATGAATGTTAAATAAATTAATGTAGTTATGTTAGTTAATTATAACAATTCGTTTTCTTTTCATTCAAACTGAATATTTGAATGTATTAATAAGCTATGATTGTAACTACAAGAAGTTATTGATTATATTTTGTATTTGTTGATATATTTTGTTCAATTATTATATTTTTATCCATTTTCTTTGTGTTGATTATTGCGTAGATTTAATGATGAATTGGTGTTTAGAAATAAATACTTTCATTCATATCTATTATAATGAATGATGAAAATTGAAGAAATAAAGAAAATAAATTGAATATTGAACCAAAATAAACAAATAAATAATAATTATGTAAATAAGATTGTAATTAAAAACAATGTCATATTCATTTATAGTATTGATAATGAAATAAGTAAATGATAAATATGATATTTCATTGTCATTTCATTGAAATATATTCAAATTAATACACATTCAATTTATTCTTTATTCTAATTTGAATATCATCTCATATCATCATTCATTTATTTGTGAATATTTCATTGGATTTTGTCGATTTATTTGAAATATTTTAACATTAATAAATTAATAAAATATGAATTGAATTGTTTTTATTCTTATTCAATTTCATTTTATGTTATTTTTAATGACAAATATTATTTCATGAATGTAATTTTATTGAACATTTTGTTTTATTATCATTGTATTTATTCACAAACAATTAAATAATACATTTATATCATTGTATTTATCATTTGATTTAAAATTAAAATGAAAGAAAATGTATAATAAAATTAAATAATAATTGAATTTTCATTCTTTAATTACATTCATTTTATCATCATTCTCATTTCATTGTATTATTTATCTTATTTCATTGGATTTATTATTAAAACGTCAATTAAATTATTTCAATTACACAAATTATGTATTTCTTTATTATCTGCATTTTAATATCAATAAATATAATAATAATATTAAATTTTATAATCTAATGAACGAGATTATGAGATAAAGAAACAAAAATAAATAAGAAGAATTGAATGAATAAATTCATAGAAATTATTGTATGTTATTGTTGATGTTTTTGCACATCAATTTATTCACAACAATGTTTCATGTCTTTTACAACAGACAAATTAGAAATAACAAAACTAAAAAAACTAATAAAATGAAAAATAACTAAAAATCAATCATAAATGCAAACAAGCACTGATGGTTATTACAACATTGAAATGATTGACATGATGAATTGTCAATATCTATCATTTGTCAAAGAAGAAAAACCAATCAAACACAACGCAAGTGAAAAAGAAGAAATTACAAGAGAAATGAAAAAAAGAAATTATCATCAAATTAGAACAAGAAAGGGAGACAAACACAAAATCGGAAAGAAGAGTGAAGAACATAACAAAGAAGAGAAAGAAAACACAGGAAGAAGTGTAGATGAGACAATTGAAGAAGATGAAGGAAAAAAGAAAACAAGAATAAATGAAAAGAAAAAAGAAAAGAACAAAAGAACAAACAAAGAAAATATGATAAAAGGAATGAGTGAAGAAGAAAAGATGAAAGAAGAAAAAGAAATACAATATTCAAACACACCAATTAATCAAGAAATCAAAATATACAATATCATTAAAGAAGGGTATCAAAGAATTAAAAAAGGAGAAATTATAGAAGGGAAAGAATATCAAGAAGAAACAAAGAAAAGTGGATGGAGTGTTGGGAGTGATTTAACGATTATTTCAATGATAAAGAAGTATGGGATAAGTGATAAGAAAGAAATACATAACAATCCAATCATTAAATATCAACTTGAAGAAATCAATGGAATTAGAAATGAAGAATATTGTCAAAAAGTTATTTCAGAACGAATTAAATATCTTGTAGAATTAATCACAATAAATATAAATGATAAATCATTTCATACAATACCACATTGAAAATAGTACTTAATTCATTCCATCATTAAATTGTTCAATGAAATATAAGTCATCATAATCATTAAAACACTCTTCAGAGAATGTTTTATTTTGTATTTCAGTTCCATTAAAACAACCCTTTTCATACTCAATTTTATTAACATCACTCACTTCCATTTGAGCTATTGTACAATTGTAAATAGCATTTTTTTCAATCACTCTCACACTTTTTGGTATAGAAATCTTCTTGATATTCATACTATTGAAACAGTATGAAGCTATTCTTGTTACTCCTTCTTGGATATTGAAATTTTCTTCCTCTTCATTAATATCATCATGAATTAAGCAGCAATTATCACAAACAACACCTTCCTCTTTCAGTAATGAATATATCTTATATCTTATTTTACCTTTCATTTCTTGCATTCCTTGTACATCTATTTTCATTAACTTAGAGCAATTAAGAAAAGACTTTGGTGAGATAGAATGAAGGTTATTTGAAATCTTTATTCTGGTTAATTCAAGACAATCATCAAAACATCCTTTTGATATTTCTTCGACATTTTTTGTATCAATCAGTTCAATGCTTCTACACCCTCTAAGAAAGTAATTTGGTAACTTCATTAGTTGTTTGGATAATGTGATTGAAGTAAGACTATCCATGTATTGAAATGCCATAGACTTTATTTCTGTGACTGTGGATGGGATATTGATTTCTCTAATTGAATATTCTCTCATAAATACATTCTTTTCAATTACTTCAACACCATCTGGTATTGATCCTTGATACTGAATTTGGTCTTCTTTACAATAACAGTCTTTGCTAGAACAAACCTTTTGATGGTTATGAATCAGTGCTCGAATAAAATGTGGGATTTGTGTCTTCAATGGGGTTTGACTGTTATACTCAATTATTGAAAGTCTTGGACACTCACAGAATGACCATTCACCTATGGAAGTGATTTTATCACTAAATATGACTTTGCTCAAGTTGTTACAACAAAAGAAACAATGATTTCCAATCTTTTCAACTTCGCTCAGATCAATTGACTCAATTGTGCTTGTCTCAAAACTCCCATCTCCTATTTCAACACACCCACTACATAACTTCCAATCATTTTGTTGAATGTCAACTTTACTCATTCGTTTTT
>NW_001915538.1:0-3635 GCF_000208925.1 Entamoeba histolytica HM-1:IMSS
TAATATAATAATAATAAAATTATAATATTGTTATTTTCTATAATTAGTTTATTTTATTTTTAGTATTTTTTCATTTTTTTTAAAAAAACAAAAAAAAATTGAAGATAAGAAGATTCAATTTTGTTTTATTTTTATTATTTCATCTTTTGTGATTTGAATTTTCATGTTTTATCAACATCAATACTCTTTCTATCATTTATTTATTTTTATTATTTTGTTTTACAAAGATCTTTTTCCAATGTAATACTATTATAGATTTCCTGAATATTAATTTATATGAAATATTAATTGAAAATAGAATTAATAATAGAATATCAATAATCACTCCCAATGAATTAGATTGTGATATTAAATTTATTGTTAATTGGAAATTAAATTGAAAATGATAAAATACAATGATTCTTGATTAAATATTTAGAACAACCAAAGAAATATTTATTAAAATTATTTAATGAATGGTTAAGCAATCCTAATGAAATACCTCTTCATTTTATTCAATGAAGAACAATATTGATATATAAGAAATGAGATAAATTAGACCTACAGAATTACAGACCAATAATTTGCTTAAATTGTCTGTTAAAAATATATACATCAATATTATTGATGAAAATAGAAAATCAATTGATGCTAAATCAAATTGAAAAACAACTATCATTAAATCAAATTTGATGTAAAAAATACACATATGCATCAAAAAATGATTATTATACAACACTATAATCCAGCAATTATTAATAAAGAATAAATGGAAGTGGGTAGAAACATATTATGACATATCCAAAGCATATGATAGTATTAACCACCAATGGATTAAACAATGTTTGATTTATTTTAATATCCCACTTGTAGTAATTAATAATATATTATATATATATTAAATAATACATATCTTAATTTATATTATAATCAAGAAAGTGTGGGTATGATTAATGTAGAAAGAGGAATAATACAAGGTGATAGTTTATCTCCACTTTTATTTGTGTTATCTATTGATATATTATCTAAACAATTAGATAAACAAATAAGCAAATTAAATATCAAAATGAATGGAGAAGAAAAACAAGTCAAGTTAAACCACATATTATATATGGACGATTTAAAGATAATGACTAATAGCCTCGATGAAATGGAAAAAGCATACAAATTAACTAAAGAAATATTTAATTGAATATGATTAAAAATCAATGTAAAAAAGAGTGGGATAATGACTAATATTAATAGTCAAATAAATGGTGAATTAGCCGAATTACCAAGAGTAACTAATGATAATCATTATAAATATCTTGGTATTGAAATAGGAGATAAAATAAATATTAATAAATATTGTACAAGAATATTAAATGATGTATCTTCTATTTTATCATCATTAAACACTATGAAATACAGCAGCATCAATACAATAAGAAAGATTAATAATGATACAATCTCTAAATTAAGATATTGATTTAGTATTATCAAATATAAACTAGGAGAATTGGAGAAGATAGATAAACAAATAAGAAAATTATTAATACAACTCCAATTATACCGTAGAAATATTCCAAAAAGTATATTATATGTTAAAATAAATGAAATATGAATGTGATTAATGTCAGCAAGAGATGAATGTGGTAAAGAATTATTAAGAATATATTTAAAATACAAATATCAAACACAGGAATAGGAGAAATGATAGAAGCAATAAAAGAAAATCCAAATTGAATAATTAAAAGAATGAAGAAAGCATTTGATAAGAATATTAATTTTAATGAATTAATGAATGTAATAGAATTAAATGAAAGAAAACATGATGTAAAGGAAATATTTGAATGGGTAAATAATGAATTAAATGATAGATATTTAAGTGAATGGAAAGAAAAGAAATGTGGTGAATATATAAGATGTGCAAATGGCACTTTTAATGATAAAAAACTAACAATAATAACATAGATGTCATTAAATATAAAAAGAAATGCATTCCTCCAAATAGTAAAAATGCAAGAATGAGTAAGTATGACAGGAAGTATTAAATCAAAATTACTCCAAAATGATGATTTAAAATATTGTAAACATTGTCATAACACAATTGCATCTATTAGTCATATATTGTTAGGATGTAATGAAAAAGAATCAAATATCAAAACATGATTATGTTTAAACAAATATATAAACATATATTAATTACACAATTTAATGAATTTGATTCAATTGATTTTAATAATACTCCAAAATGTATTAATAATGATAAAATAGTTATAACTTACAATAAAGATTTATTGGTTAGTGACAATTCATTCCATGATAGAAGATAAGATATATAATATCAAAATATTACAGAAAAGAAAGGATATATTATAGATGTTGCTATATGTCAAGATAATAATTTAGAATTAAATTAAATTCATAAAATAAATAAATAAATACAAAGAATTCCAAAGAATTCAAATAGAAAATAAGAAATAATAGAGAATTAATATATGTAGAAATAATACCTGTAATATTATCAATAAATTGATTAATACATAAAGAATCAGTAAGAAGAGTAAAAACACTAAAACTACAATTAGACTTTTCCAAAATCCTACGAACAAGTATTATTCAAAAATATGAAAGACTTAATGTTTTATACAGGAAATTCTGGCAACACAATAGAAGAAGAAGAATCTAATGTGAGCATGTTAGAAATGAACTCTATAACACTATTAGAGCATAATGAAGAAAGTGAAATAATCATTTCTCAGTATGAAGAAAATCCAATTGAGGATAAATCTATTAATTGACCTTTTTTTTATCTTTTTATTCTTATCTATGTTGTCTTTGTATTATGTATTATTTTCTTCTCTTTTCTCTCATTTTTCTTTATCATTTATTATGTATTTGTATTATTCTTTTATCAACTATACTCTTATCTTGACCTCTTTTCTTATCTATTTTATAACAAAAAAATAAAAATAAAAATTATATTTTAATTCCCTTCAATTAAAAGAAGAAAAGTGCAATAACTGATAAAATACCAATCATCATACTTGATGCTGAATCATCATTATTATCACTTGTATCTCCTGATGGTGTGTTTCCTGGACAAATAGTCTTCACTTTATCTTCACATTTTCCACATCCATATTTCTTCTCATTAGCTTCTCCTTCTCCATTGTTACTACATTCTTCTCCACTACTATATTCGTATTTTATAACGGTATTATTTAAAATAACATATTTCATTTTATCATCACAACTATCTACTTTAATATATGTTCCAAAAACTGCTTCTTCTTTCTTACTAACTGAACATTCAACATCGGACTCGATACGAATTACTGTAGCTCCTGAAACTGGTACTTCCGTTGAAATGTCTCCAATATTCTCTACACTAGTTGGTTCATCACATTCATTATCTGAAAACTCTTCAATTATATATGTATTATCTCTTGTCTTAACTACTTTCTTACTACTTGTTTCACTTCCCTTATTACATTTATTAACTTTATAACTCTTATATTCAATATTACTTGTCTTACTATAAATTATACCTTCTTCTTCTTGTTTTTCATATGTGACTGCATACGTTGTATCACCACATTTAATTCGATTAGAATTATTACTACTTGTAGCTTCTATACTTTCAACTGTCTTACATTCTTCATCACTATATT
>NW_001915537.1:0-3645 GCF_000208925.1 Entamoeba histolytica HM-1:IMSS
TATTCAGATACATTATTTCCCTTCTTTTGTGTCTTGTAACATGAGTGCATCAATAATAATGATATCTCATTTATCACTTTCTCATTATATTCATTTTGTTTCTTTAATTTCTGATTTTGCGGTATTATTTTCTTTCAAAACATTCTTCTTCATTTTGAATTTACAAAATATAATTTCCATCACTTGTAGTTCAATTAATAATTAATTTAATTTGTTTAATATTCATTAATTGTGTTTAGTTGTTAGTTGTTTAAAAGTAAGTAAACATAACAATTATTTATCAATTTGATGAATGTTATTTATTATTAAAAACGTTTCATTTGAAATAAATAACTACATTTCAACATTTTTAAATATTCATCAACTTATATTTTATTTAAACAAAAAACAACAAAATAATTTTTAAAAATAAAATATTTTATCGAATTTTACATAATCATTATTTTATTATAAGATAATTTTATTAATACCGGTTTATTTAATTTTACATTAAAAATATATTTTTGAATTAAAAGGAAATAGAAAATATTTAAAAATAAACGAATAAATTTATCGATAATTTGACATGACAGTTTGGTTTTTAGTATTGGTTTGAAATTCAAACATCATTAAATAAAAATAAATTTGTAATGTTATGATTGAATTTAAAAAAAATGAATAAATAATTTTACATGATTTTTGAAATATATTTATTATTACAATTTTTAATTTCCATTAATCAATTATTTATTATTTAGTCACAATAATTATATTTTTATTCATGGATTATTAATTAGAATGAACGATGATAATGATATTAAATGATCAAAATAAAAGAATGAAATATGATTAAATTATTTATTATTTCATCTTCAATAAACAAAAATATTATCAATATTGATATTTTATCATATTAAGTATTTTAATAATTAAAACATTGATTATTTCTTCTATTATGTTATTTAATGTAATTTTATCATTTGATTTTCTTTTCTTTTCTTTTATTCCTTATGTATTTATAATAATTATTTCATTTCTTTTCTCTTTTATTTCTTATTCTTATTTTATTATCTTATTTTTGTTTATCACTATTAAATTAATTGTTAGAATTAATGTTGATAAAACATGAAAATTCAAATCACAAAAGATGAAATAAAAATAAAACAAAATTGAATTTTCTTCTCTTCAATTTTTTTTGTTATTTAAAAAAAAAAATGAAAAATACTAAAAATAAAATAAACTAATTATAGAAAATAACAATATTATAATTTTATTATTATTATATTATTAATATTATTATATATTTATTGTTATTATAAAAATGATAAAAATAGTGTTTGTAAAAATAGAATAATGCTAAAAATAATGATTGACTTGATGTTAATAACGTGGATTAACTATTTAAACATTATTATTTTGAACTTATAAATATCAAATCAAATTAAAATGGAAGAGGTGTATATTAAACAAATAGAAGAATTGACAGAAAAAAGAATAAATAATATACTATTTGATTCAGATATTGATGATTGGAATAGAAATACATCAGTATTTGATCAAAGAGTAATGAATAAAGAACATATAATAATTATTATTGAAGATGAAGAAGGAAATAAATTTGGAGGATATGTTAATTCTAAAATTGATAAATATGGTTATGATTGGATAAATGATTCAAAATCATTTGTATTTTCATTAGTATCAAATGGAAGAATTGAAGGAATGAAGAAATTTGATATTGAACATCCAGAATATGCATTTTGTTTATATAATCAATCACATGATTGGTTGTTTAAATTTGGATTTTTAGATGATATTCATGTTTGTAAAGAAAATGATAAAACAAAATCATCTTGTGATCAGCATTCATTTTCATATGAAGGAATATCAAATGCACTTTGTGGAAAAGAATATCCAAATAATTATTTCACACCAAAACGAATCATCGTAATTGAAATGAAATGATTCAATCTTGATTAATTGAAAATGAACTAAAAAAGAATAAAAACAAATCAATGAAGAATATGAACATTTCATCTGCCAATGAATGAAATGGTGAATTAAAAATAGACATAATTCAATGTTGATTTATTTTATTTCATTTAATGAAATATTCACACCCAATGAGGGTGTTTTTAATAAATAAGAAAAGAAATAAGAATAAAATAGAAATAAGATAAAATAAATAAACAATTTATTTGTATTATTTCATTGAATTAATTCATTATGAATAAATGAATAAGATAATAGAAATAATAATAATAAACAAATAAAGAAATGAATAAAAAACATCAACATATTTATGTTATTATTTCTTATTCTTTATTTTATTATTATTTTCTTTCATTATTTTTATTCTTCTATTTTATTAAATGAAAATGAATGAGAAATGAATAATGAAAATCAGAAACAACACACAAACATTAATACAAAATCAAAATAATGAAAAATCAAATAATAATTGAATATGATGAAGTAATTTAATAAGAAATATAATAAATAATAATAGAAAGAATGAAATAAGATAATATGAAATAATAATAAGAAAATAAAAAGATATAAATGATGATATTAATAATAAATGAAATTATAATATAATAATATAATGATAATGAAATATTCATTCATAAAATAAGAAATAAATAAATGATAATTTAATGAGAATAATTAAAATGATGAAAATTAAAAAGAAAACAATTCAATTTAAATAAAAAATAATTAATAGAAAATCAACATTCTCATAAATGAAAAAATAAATAATAAAAGAAGAATAAACAATACCAAAGTATAAAGAAATGATTATTCTCATTTGAATAAAGAATAACAGAAAATAAATAATATCATTTATTTATCTTCTTTTTATTTATTGATTGTTGTTATTATATTTATCATTACTTTGTTTCAACAAATAATTTAATAAAGATAATAAATGATAAACAAAAATAAGATAATAAAATCAAATAAAAAATAAATCAAATCAAATGATAAAATTACATTAAATAACATAATAGAAGAAATAATCAATGTTTTAATTATTAAAATACTTAATATGATAAAATATCACTATTGATAATATTTTTGTTTATTGAAGATGAAATAATAAATAATTTAATCATATTTCATTCTTTTATTTTGATTATTTAACAATATTATCATCATTCATTCTAATTAATAATCCATGAATAAAAATATAATCATTGTGACTAAATAAAAATAAATAATTGATTAATGGAAATTAAAAATTGTAATAATAAATATATTTCAAAAATCATGTAAAATTATTTATTCATTTTTTTTAAATTCAATCATAACATTACAAATTTATTTTTATTTAATGATGTTTGAATTTCAAACCAATACTAAAAACCAAACTGTCATGTCAAATTATCGATAAATTTATTCGTTTATTTTTAAATATTTTCTATTTCCTTTTAATTCAAAAATATATTTTTAATGTAAAATTAAATAAAACGGTATTAATAAAATTATCTTATAATAAAATAATGATTATGTAAAATTCGATAAAATATTTTATTTTTAAAAATTATTTTGTTGTTTTTTGTTTAAATAAAATATAAGTTGATGAATATTTAAAAATGTTGAAATGTAGTTATTTATTTCAAATGAAACGTTTTTAATAATAAATAACATTCATCAAATTGATAA
>NW_001915536.1:0-3658 GCF_000208925.1 Entamoeba histolytica HM-1:IMSS
TTATTAGGTATTATATCGATAATAAACTAATTGATGAAAGTCATAAAGAACTTGTTCAAAAAGCCATTCTTAATGGAATAAAAAATAATATTTCAATTGAATTTATTCAATGTATTGATGTTAAACAACCATTACCAATTATTAATACAATTAATCTTTCAGAAGAGGTTATAAAAACCATTCTTGACCATTCAGAGAAATACGGTAAATGGGAATTAAGTGAAATGTATTTACAACAAAGTGTTTGTGAATTTAAAAATGGTAACAGAGATCCATTATTAATTCATCTTTTAAGTGTAGCAAGAAAATTAGGAATGAAATTTGATATAGAAAAAGATGTTTTAATGTCATTAGAACCAACAGAACAAAATACAATTGATCTTGTTAATTATTTTAGTACATTAAATGAATATGATAAATCAGCAAAAGAAGCAGAAGATGCATATACTTCTAAATATTTTGAACAAAATAAATTTGATAGTTTTGATGATATTCAAATTCCTCTTGTTGCTATTATTCCTATTGGTCCTTCAAGTGATGAATTCTTTTATCCAATAGCAGAGAAGATGGAAGCATTAGGAACTGAGTTTTTATTTGATCTTGGAAATACACCATTTAGATTTATGAAAATGAGTAAACGGATATTTAGTAATAAGAATATTAGCTTTCTGCGATTCTTTTCAATTGTTGCTATACTTAATTGTGAAAATTTAAAAGATTATGAAATTAAGAAACATATTAATTCTCTTCAATCAACTGTTGATGCTAATTGGGAAAATGTATATTCTATTCAATTTCTTTTAATAAATTATCCATCAGATTTACCTAATGTTAATACATTTATAAAAACAGAAGATAATAAAATACATGTTATTAATAATTGTCCTGTTGTAAAAAATATTATTAACTCAGTTATGTTACAATTAGGAGAAATGAAAACAATTTATCCTGCATTAGCTCCTGATAAATATATTCTACCAAAAAAAACTACAACTATTTCTTTCTTATTAAATGCAGGTGAGGTTCATCTTTATCTTAAACATTTTGATATTTCATTTAAATTCTTTAAAGATGCATTAAAGATGGCAAAAACTTCTAATGATTCATTTAGTTTAATGACTGCTTGTATTGGAATGTGTTCTTGTTTAATTACTGAAAAAAAACCATTTGAAGATGTAATAAATGAAACTTTAGAAATACTTAATAAAAAAGGAGAAAAAAGATGTTGTAAACGAATTAAATTATTACACGCTCAGTATTATATTGATATACAAAATAACGAACAAGCAAAGAAAATTATTGAAGATATTAATAAAACTTATGATGGAAATGAAATTAGTGGAGATATCTTTGATTGTTATGTTGCTCTTCAACAAGCTAATGTACTTAATCAATTAGGAATGATTCAACATCAAAAATATATTCTTCAAAGAGTAAGTTGTTTAAGTAAAGAATTAAGTTTCGCTAATTTTGCTATAAATGAATTAGCAAAACTATTAAATGTATATTTTATGAATGATATTGATGAAAAAGAAGATTTATCTTCTTTGCATGATCAAACAATTACAAAAGTTCAATGGGAATCATTACAATCTTATGTATTATATAGAAGTATTTCATTAAGAAATAAGTACGATCTAAAATGTGCTCAAATCATTTTAAGACTTTTAACAAAATATATTTCTTATATTAAAAAAGATGATCAACACGTTCTATTAAATCGTCTAAAAATTATTACAAAAATAAATGGTGAAGTGTTAACAATTCCTTCTTCTGCTGAACCTTTCCCATTTTTATTATCAACTTCTATAACACCATCTTCTCCAATAATTCAAACACAATCTGATACTCTTGATAGTCCATGGATTGTTGATCCAACCGCAGATAAAAAAGCATCAGAAAAAGTATATCTTGTAGAAAATGAAGAAAGTGAACTTAGAATAACATTTAAAAATCAATTGTCAATACCTGTGAAAGTTAGTTGTTTATATCCAGAATTTACTGGTGTTAAAATAAAAACATTCCCTGTATCAATTGAACTTCCTGAATTATCTACAGTAGTCTCAACTATCAAATTTATTCCATTACACCATGGATTATTAACAATTGACAAACTTAATTATACTTGTTGTTCCCTCCATTTTAATGTACCAGTTAATATAAATATTTGTGTTATTCCACCATTACCATTACTTAAACCTCTTCCATTTCCTCCTTCTATAACAGTATTTCCTGGAGAAACTAAAATAATATCAATCCCTTTACTCAATGAAGGAAATACAGTAGTGGGCAAAGCTTTTGTTAAAGTAAAAGGTGAAGGAATTTATCTTCTCGATTGTTTTGAAAATCAACTTCCATTAGAACAGTCACAACTTGCCCAAATAAAAGTAGGTATTAATACAACAAACTCACTTCAATCAACTATTCAAATTCAATATAATACTTGTGAAAGAGATTGTTTTGCTCGTTTAGTTGAACTACCAATTAATGTTTTTGTTTCAGCTGGACTAAAGGCAGAGTCTTGGGAAGTTCGTTCAGGAGAAAATGAAATTCAAATTAGTTGTATTTTACATAACCCTTCATACAACGCATTTATTGTTATAATGGAAACTTTTCATATGAATCATAAACACAAAAAAACTACTACTGTCTTTTCAGAAGCTCAATCAAGACACAAACTTGTTACTTATATCGATAAACCTGATGAATTTAATGAGACAATAATAAAAGATATTATTAATCGTGAAGTTATTATTAAATGGCAAGAAGCTGGAGGAAGGAATGGTCTTATTTTATTTGATGAGAAGTTATTATTAAAGTTATAGTGTTATATTCAAGTTTTATTCTATGCTCATTATTTATGTTTAAGGTTTTCTATAATTAAATTAATAATAAAACTATAATTATTCTTTTACTGTTTTGATTTAAAACCAGTCTTATACCAGACAAATGAATTGATTAATTTCTTAATTAAAAAAACACTTTGTATTGATTCTGATTATTTCATCTTTATTAAATTTAATTCTTTCTTTGATCATTGTCATCATATATTTTATGTACTTTATTCTTTCTAGTGCTTTAACTTTTATTCCTTCTTCATTATTTTCTTTTAATTTCATGATGCACTTGATTCTGTACCATTTCCTTCCCTTGACCAAATCTTCTAGTCTATTGATTTTCTTTAGGATTTCTTTTATTTCATCAAATTTGTCTCCTATTATTTTATTTTGGAGATAGAGGTGCATAACCATTGAAATCCTCTTCATATCATCTTCCACTTCCTGCATTCTGCTTCATAACCATATCCATCTATTATTAATTTCCATTATTAATCGGTCAGCTTCTTTTCTTTTCCAGTAGTAATTAATGTTTGAACATTTTTCTACTTTCATTTCTTTTATTTTATTGATGAGAGTGTTAAGATATTCTTCATCAATTTCAGTAGAGTTATTCTTTAATATGATGTTTTTTATTATTGAATTACACTCTACTCTTCTTTCTATTATATCATTTACTTTCACTTTAATGTACCGTTTAGTGCTTTCTTTTATTTTATGTGACATTTTAATATATTTAATATATTCTTTTTCATTATTGACCATTGATGTTTGTCACTTTTATTATACTTTCTATTTGTTCCCATCTTAATGTGATATAT
>NW_001915535.1:0-3677 GCF_000208925.1 Entamoeba histolytica HM-1:IMSS
AAAAGATTATCATAAATCAAATAATATCATTGTTATGACAATGTAATGAAAAATTGATGTGATAATAATGATATTAAAGTAAAAGAATTTGAATGAGAAATTAATTAAAGAAATAAAAATAACAAATTATTACCAAAGGAGATAAACTTACATAAAGAACATTATTTAACGATTATTATACAATAAATAGTGTGTAATTACTTATAACTACTTGTTATCTAAATTATAATTGATGGGGATTAATCAATTAGCTTAATCATATGAATGTCATTAAAAGTATATTTTATTCATTTCATTATTTAATATTCTGACAAGTCAAATGAAACATTGTTCATTTACTATAATTCATTTACATACAAAACAAACAAATATTAATGGAATTATAACAACAAAAATAAACAGAATAAAAATAAGAGAATTATGAACATTCATTGCAATTCAAATGAAAACAAATAACATACACTACATTTTATTTTTATTTTGAAGAAGTGAAAGAAATAATTCAACAAATGATAAGAAAAAGAGTTGATAAGAGAAACCAAACAAATGAAATTAATATAAGATGTTTTTCTTATCAACTAAAACATGACAGTGATAATTAAATAAATAATATCAAAACAAGTAAGTCAAATATAAAAGTACAACACATTAGTTAAGAAGTAAAGAAAAACAAAGAGAATAGAAGAACTAAATGTTGTAATGGAGATACAAAGAAGAGAAATAAAAGCAGAAAAATATAAAAAAATAAATAAAACAAATAATTTACAAATAAAAAACGAAAAACAAAAAGAAAAAATAGTAAAAAATAATAATAAAAATACTATTAAAAAAAAGGGTTAAAAAAAAAGAATATTTAAAGAAAAAAGAAAGAAAGAAAAATAACTTTAATATAACGTAATGTCCAAAATTCAACATTTCAGAAATGAAGAATAATTTAACATTACAAGACAAGAAATACTAAGCACGAATAATATAGATAGAAATATTATTTGACAAAAGTATTTAATAATAAATAGAAAAGATATTTAAATAAAATAATATTCAAATCAGATTTATTTCAATATTAAATAAAATTTAATTAATTAAGTATTAATAGAATTAAATTCTATTGTTTCTGGATTAGGGAAGATTAACCACATCAATGAGCTTTCTTCTTGTAGCTCTATAGAGTATGTTTGATTGTGATTGAAGCAATATTCCATGACATCCATCATGTTTTTTATGACAAGGTTTTTACTTCTTTTTCGATGTCAATGTCAATTTTTATTTCTTTAATTAATTTAATACTTTCTTTATTTATTAATCCATTGATTGAGATTATTACTGGAATTATTTTGTCATCTTTTATTTTCTCTATCTTCATTAGCCTATTCTTTAATTCTTTATACTTATTTCTTTTCTTCAAAGACACTCAATTAATATTGTGATCAGCCACAATAGTCATATCAAATATTAGACAAGTTTTATTCTTTTTATCTATTACATATATGTCTGGTCTTTTGTGATTTTGTCATTCACTTTTAGGCATTATTTGTATGTTCATTATCATTGTAATGTCTTTATATTGGAACACTGTTTCATATGGAGGTTTTTTATATTGAATATTTCATGTATTTTCTTATTAATCAATATGATTATGCTGATATTGTCATGTTTTTCCATTTGTGATTTATTATGATAAATACAAGATAGTAGAATGTGTTCTACTGTTGTTATCTTGTATTTACAAAGTGTGTAGTATTTTAATCTTTCATTTTTCATTATTTTTGCTTTTTTATACCCACAAAATATTGCACCATCTTGCATTTTAGTTAATTGGAGGAATGCATTCTTTTTAATATTGATTGAATTCCATGGTTTCACTGTAGTAGTTTTATCTACTCCTTTTGACTCAAACCATCTTCTAAAATATCCATTAATTTGATGACACTTCCATTTTTTGATGTATTTATCAATAATTTCTTTATTTCTACTACTACTTCTTTTTCTTTTTTATTTTCTATTCTTTCATTTATTATTTCTTCTATTTTTGTTTCATTGATTTTATGAATTAGTGTTTTGAATTCTATTCCATATTCCATTCTTACTGTACCATCTATCTAATATGTTATTTCCTATTTCACTTTCTCTGGTACAATAGTACATCACTGTTCTAATTATTTCATGATAAAATAAATAACTAAAAATACAACAATCAATAAAGAAAAAGAATATAAATAAATGATATTATTTATTTTCTATTATTCTTTATTCAGATGAGAATAGTTATTTCTTTATACTTTAATATTGTTTCTTCTTCTTTTATTATTTGGTTTTGAATTAATGAGAATGTTGATTTTCTATTCATTCTTTTATTTAAATTAATTTTATTCTTTTTAATTTTCATCATTTTAATTATTCTCATTCAATTAGTCTTTCTTTATTTCTTATTTTATGAATGAATATTTCATTATCATTATATTATTATGTATAATTTCATTTATTATTAATATCATCATTTATATCTTTTTATTTTCTTATTATTTCATATTATTTTATTTCATTATTTGTATTATTATTTATTATATTTCTTATTAAATTACTTCATCATATTCAATTATTATTTGATATTTCATTATTTGATTTTGTATTAATGTTTGTGTGTTATTTCTGATTTTCATTCTTCATTTCTCATTCATTTTCATTTAATAAAATAGAAGAATAAAAATAATAAAAGAAGATAAATAAAATAAGAATAAAATCAGATAAAAATAAGATATTGTTATTATATTATTATGTTATTTTAGTTTTGATTTTATATTTATTATTTTATTTTTATCTTTTATATTCATCATTCATTTCTTCTTTTTGTCTTTTCCTCTTTTATAAACATCACTTATTTATTTCCATTTCATTCTATTTTATTTATTCTTGTTGTTATTTTATTTAGTTCATCTTTTATCATTTGTCATTTCTTGTTTATTCGTGTTTGTTGTATATTTTATTCTTATTATTTATTTTATGTTGTTTATTCTTATTTATCTTTCTTATTATGTTTTGTTTATTATTGTTTAAATAGAAAATAATAAAGAATAATAAATAATAAAATAAATATGTTGATGTATTTTATCATTTCTTTATTTGTTTCTTATTCTTATTTCTATTATCTTATTCATTTGATTCATAATGAATTAATTCAATGAAATATTACAAATAAATTGTTTATTTACTTCTTTTCCTTTTTTCATTTCTTGTTTTTCTTCTTTTTACTATCTTTTATTTATGCAACATATTTCATTGTGTTAAAATTGATGAAATATAGAGAAATAACAACAAATGAAATTATACAAAATGAAGATGATGTTGATATGAATAAGAAATAAAATAATAAAAGAATGAATGAAATTTGTGATATTTATATTGGTAGAAATACAAATATCACATCAATATCTATAAGTATACTTAAATTATTATCGTTATGACTTATTTCATTTCAATATTCATATTATTTTAACAATGACTCAAATAAAAATAAATAATATAAAACACAAAAGGTAAAATAATAAAATAAAGAAGAAATAAAAGAAAGACAAACAAAAGAATAAAACAAAAGAAGAATAAAAGATAAAGAATAAATTACATGAAATAATACAAAAGAAATAATATAATAACAATAATAAGTTAAATGAAAATAATAC
>NW_001915534.1:0-3695 GCF_000208925.1 Entamoeba histolytica HM-1:IMSS
CCTTTATAAAATTGTTGTAGATTAAATAACCTATTAATTTCATATCAATTCTTCATATTTACACATTCACAATTTTATTTTCATTTAATTGTTTCATTTTATATCATTTTTTGATTATTTCTTTTATTTTATTAATTTCTCTATATTTATCATATTCTTTCTTATAATTGTAATTCATTCTTACCATCATATTCATCAGATATTATTTCTATTTTACATTTATTCTATCAATCATTTCTGTTTCTTTATTCTATGTATTTTATATGTCGTCTTTTTGTTTCATTCTTCTTCATATTCTTTTATTCTCTATTTATTTCATCATTCATTATTTCAATTTTATCATAGTTTTAATTTCATCATTTTCTATTTTATTATCTTTATTTTTATTTTCAAACATAACTATCTATTAGTCATCCAATTTTATCATTTCATATATTTCTATCATTTGATTGTTTCTAATATTATTTTATATTCAATAACATTTATTATTTGTTATTTGACAACTCAATTATTCTTATTTATTGTTATTTTCTTCTGTTTCTTTGTTTTTCATGAAAATAAAATTGAATAATATTAATAACATTAGATATTGTTTATTAAACATGTTTTAGTTGTACAATGTCATATAATTGTTTTAGTATTATTTAAATATTTTATTCTTATTCAATTTATTAACTTTATCAACTTTTATTTCTATTTTACTTGAAATAATATGTCTTTCAAATATTCATGTTTGATTTGAGTCTATTCATTATTTCTCTTTCGTTCATATTTATCACTTTCTTTATATTCATTATTATCATTAAAGAGTAGCTCATTATTGTTGTTTAACATTTGATGGTATTTCTTTTTATTTTATCTTGAAATGTATAATTTTCATTTCTAACACAATATAATAATAAATAAAATAGTATGTCATTCATACTTCATTTTGAAAATGATTATTCACTGCCATTAAATGATTATTATAAATTTATAATGAATAGTATGTTAAACATCATTGGAATGTTAACTGAAATATTCATCATTAATGTTTTGTTTTTGTTATTTTCTTTCATTTCATATTAATTAAACATTAAAATTCTTTTTTCTTATACATTTTTATTATATCTTTTGTTTTATTCGCATTTCTTTTTATTTTGATTATTTATTGTATTTTAAGTTATGAATTATTCAATTGGAATGTATATGTAATTGTTTATTATTCTTCTTTATCATGTTATATTCATTTAGTAATATTTATGTTGAATTATAATGATATTAACCTATATTCTTATTTCATTTCTTTTGTGTTTATTATCTTTTTATTATTTATGTTTTATCAATTTTACTATCAATTTTATTTCTTTTATTACTCTCTCTTCTTATTTCTTTTTATCTTTTATTTCTTCCTTATTCTCTTTCTTCTTCTTATTTTATTATCTCCTTTATTTCTTTTCTATTTATTATTTCTTATTGGTGTTTTGTTCCAATACATTTCTCTTTCTCCTCATCATATTCTTCATTAGATTCTTTTAGAATGTGTGGATGTGTGTATCTCCGTTTTCTTCTTTTTATCTAGTCATTTTTGTTTTATATTTACCAGTTCTTTCATTATAAGTTGTTTGAAAGTTGAATAATTACCATAATGAGAATAATGCAGAAGTGATGATGACGACATTTTTATTTTAGTTAAGTAAAGATGATTTTGGTAGTTCATTTGTCATTTAAACATCTCATCATCACCACAATCTCATCAATTCAATCAGTCAAATGTCTTGCAATCAACAAAAAGAGTGTTGTAAAAAAGAATGTCAAGAGAAAGAATGTTGTAAAGAATGTTGTTGTCCAAGAATAAAAGCATTTAAGAAATTTATAAACACATTTGAAAAAGCACAAATTGGAAAAGAAGCACCAGAATTTAAAGCACCAGCATATTGTCCATGTGGTTCAATCAAAGAGATTGATATTAATGAATATAGAGGAAAATATGTTGTATTGTTGTTTTATCCATTGGATTGGACATTTGTTTGTCCAACAGAAATGATTGGATATAGTGAACTTGCAGGACAATTGAAAGAAATCAACTGTGAAGTTATTGGAGTGAGTGTAGATTCAGTTTATTGTCATCAAGCATGGTGTGAAGCAGATAAAAGTAAAGGAGGAGTAGGAAAGTTGACATTCCCATTAGTATCAGATATTAAGAGATGCATTTCTATCAAATATGGAATGTTAAATGTCGAAGCAGGAATTGCAAGAAGAGGATATGTCATCATTGATGATAAAGGAAAAGTAAGATACATTCAAATGAATGATGATGGAATTGGAAGATCAACGGAAGAAACAATCAGAATAGTTAAAGCAATTCAATTCAGTGATGAACATGGAGCAGTTTGTCCACTCAATTGGAAACCAGGAAAAGACACCATTGAACCAACACCAGATGGAATTAAGAAATACTTAACAACATTAAAACAAACAAGATAATTTAATACAAATTATTTTATGGTTTATAAGAAGAAAATGATAATAAATAAAAGAATAAATATAATGATTTTAATAAAAGAAAAGAAGAATAAGAAATACTACACAACAGATGAATTTAAATAAAATGATACATTTGTATAAAACATAATTTAAACACAATGAGTTATAAATAAATAGAAATGAATAAGAAGAAATAACAATTAATAATTTAAACAAAAGATAAAGTAAATAATAAAATAACATAATAAACACATCAAATTAATAATAATAAACAAATAATAAATAATAAATAATTCAACAAATAAATTAGTACAACAGTTAATAAAAGAAAATAAACATAAATAAAAATAAAATGATTTAATTCAATTAATGAAATATCAAAACTACAAAAGAAAATGAAATTAATAGTAATAATAAATATTCTTATTTGATTGTTAATGAAATACAATTACAATAATTTACAAATAAATAATATATTCATAAATGAAAGTATTATTGAAGAATATTTATCATTCATTCTGATATAAATAACTCATTTCATTATATTTTAATACTAAATTCAACACATAATTACTATTCATTTATTCGTCTTCTTTTCTCATTACTACATTTCATTCTTGTAACTTTATGTTTTTATTCGTATTGTTTCTTTACTTTCATATTAAACAAATAACAAAATTATCTAATATTATGAATAAAAGTGAAGTGAATGTTTTAGAATTAAATTACTTTCTATTGT
Source organism: Entamoeba histolytica HM-1:IMSS (assembly GCF_000208925.1). Classification (NCBI taxonomy): domain Eukaryota; phylum Evosea; order Mastigamoebida; family Endamoebidae; genus Entamoeba; species Entamoeba histolytica. Next base: position 3,206 of record NW_001915534.1, read on the forward strand.
TATATTAAATTGATTCATTATTATCAATATTTTAACTTAATTTGTATTGAAATAATGCATAATATAATTTCTTGACTAGTCTTTTATTATTAAACTATTCCTATTTATTATTAAAAGTCTTTCAATTCATATTTTATTGTTTGTTTGTTTCTTTTATTTGATTTGTTTTAATACAAAATTACTAATTGAACATTCAGAATTGATATTCAAATATAAACTAGACATGATTTGTTAATTGAATAAAATATTGCTAAAAATAACATTAATTAAAATATTTGTATTTTCTTATTGTATCATTAATTTATTTATGATCAAATGAATTAAATAGAATAAATAAATTTAATAATAAAATAGTCATTATGTTACTTATTGCCATTTTATTTTAATGATACTCAAAACATGTCTTTTATATTTTTTTTTTATTTTTTTAAACCTCTTCACAATCATGACTAAAAATAATTCTTTCAAAAAGAATTTGCTTGTTACTATA
>NW_001915533.1:0-3696 GCF_000208925.1 Entamoeba histolytica HM-1:IMSS
TAAATGAAAATTAAAGAAATATACAATACTCAAGAAGTAATAAAAAAGAAATAAAAAGAATGAATAAATGAATATAGTTTTGATAAATAATAGAAGAAAGAAATATAAAAACAACGAAAACAAATAATATAAAAAGAATATAAATATATAAAAGAATAAAAAGAAAGTAGAAGAAAGAATATAAAAAGTAATAAATCACAAAGATGTAATAAAAGAAGAAAAGAAGAAATAAAAAGTGTGTTTTTATTGTAAAAATTAGAAATATGAAATAAAAGTGTCTAATTTAATGATGTAAAATAATTAACAATATTTTATTAATGAAAAATATTTTACTCTTTTTTATGTTTATTATTTATATGTATAACTTCATTATGATGTTTATTATATAATCAAACATATGTGTTATGTTATTATAACATATAATAAGTGATAACATATAAATGACAATGATATGAATATATGATATAGAATATAAAATAAAAGAATAATAAGAATAAATGATAAATAAAAGGAGAAATGATAATCAATGATATAATAATAAAATCAAAGTATAAAAGATAAAATTAATATTAATATAAATAAAAACAGAATAAATATAAATTGAAAATAGATATAAATGATAAGAATATAAAAATGATAAAGATGAATAAACAAATACATCTAAATAGAAAAGAATATAAATAAGAAAATCTAAATAATATAAACATAAAAATAAGAAAATCTAAATAATATAAACATAAAAATAATAAAATAAGAAGAATATAATAATATAGAGATAATAAGAAGAATACAATGATATACATATTATAAACAGAGAAATAAATATATAAAAATACGATAGATAAATAAATAACATATAAATAAAAGAATAAAAATAATAAAAATAAATATGATTCATCAAATCATCTATTTCATTAATATTTCATACAAAATGAATACAAATGATTATAAAATATAAACATAAATATTTACATATTCTGTATTTATCATACTTTTTATTTTTTATTTTTATTTTAGGAGCAAAATATAATAAAGTGGAATATTCTATGGATGCAAATTTTTTTGCATCTTTTTTCTTTTTTGTAAATTATTTAGATGCATTTTTTCTTTGCTAATTTTCGTACCCTATTTCATCAACCACTACCACATTGTGGTGAGTTCATTCACAATTTGTGTTTCTGATGAGTCTGTTATGTTGTAATTTATCTCATCTTTCTTCTTTTCTTCCTATGTGTGTTTTTATTTTCTAATTTAGATAATTTATCTTTCAGGAAGAGTAATTGTTGTGTTAAATTATTTATTTCAAACATTTTCCTCTCAGACTCAGTATGGAATTTGAATATTTTTTATCACACTCTTACTTTTCTGTTTATATCATTTTTATGTTTCTTCTTTAATGCCATAATATCCTTTGTTAGTTTTTAATGGTTTATTCTGTTATTTGTATTTCATTTCTTCTTTCTCTTTCATATCCTCCTCCACTTTCTTTTCTATTTCTTCTACTCTTTTTTTCTTTTTACTGTTTTCTTCTTCCTCTTCTTCAATATTTTTCTTTATTTTTATTTTCAACACTCATTACATAGTTATTTTATGTTTTATTGTCTTTAATCTCATTTGGGTTGTATTGATTATTGTCTTCTTCCATCGTCATACTAATAGTTTCTTCTTCCATTCTGATTGTTTTTGTTTTTTCTAGTGCAAGAAAATACCATCTTCTCCATATTGTTGATGATGTATATTCTTTAATCTTGGTATTTTTAATTTCTTCTACTTCTTGTGGTGTAAGTATTTTAATTTCTTCTTCAAAGAGTTTTTTCCAATATTCTTGATTTTGTATTTCAATCATTTCTTTTCTTTGATTTCTGTTTTGTTTCTTATTTTGATATTGTTTATATCTTCTTTGTGTGTTATTGTGGGATTTATTTCTATTATGATAGTATTGTTTATTTCTATTGAAATTATTATTAAAGTGTTTATGACGATGATTATGAATGAAGTGATGAGTGAAACAATTTGTATCATCAATATTGTGATAGTTATGGTGATAATTATTATTGTAATGATTAGTGTGATTATTCATGTATCTCTGTCCATACAGATAATACCTATTTTCACTCATTCTTCTGTCATTTATATTTCTTGGTTGATGTGAATTTCTTCTTCTTTGGTTATTTGTTTTATATTTTTTGTGGTGTCTCCTGTAATGCATCTTTTTATTTTCATATTCATCAAATAAATAATAAATAATAATTTATTGAAATATAAATTATTTGTTATTAATAATTTATATTAAAAAATAAAAAGAAAAAATGAATGATGTTTATCTTAAAAATAAAATAAGTTCACACTAAAAATAAAAAAGAACTAATAAATAATAAAATAATAAAGAAAGAATGAAATTAGGATATAATGAAATAATGATTGTCTCGAAGTATTTTGAAGATATTAAAGATTTTATTAATTTAGAAATTGGAATTAAAAGATTTCAAGGAAATATGGAACAATTTCATTTTAATCCAATTCCATTGAATCAATATTCAAGAAAATTGTTTCCTAATATTGAAACATTTCATATTTATAAAAAAGAAAATGAAATATTTGAAGATGGAAGAATAATTAAATATGTAATATGGTATAAAATGAGTTATTCAAGATATTTAAAAGAGAAAAAAAGAAATGAATGAATATAAAAATATTGAATATACACGAAAATATAGAAATATATTTGGAAATACAATACAAAAAGAAGTTAATTCACTTGGAATTAATTGTTTTTATGAATGTAATGATATTCAAGAAAGTGAAATACCAACAAGTGTAAGTAAAATAGAAAATGGATGTTTTTGTGAATGTTCATCATTAAAAACAATTAATATACCATCATCAATTACATCATTTGGAGTTGGATGTTTTTATCATTGTGGATGTGAAGAAGAATTAAAGAAGAATAAAACAATACCAAAAAATTGCTTTTATATATAATAAAGAAGAAATAAAGAAAGAAGATAATTGAATTATTAAAGAATAAAAAGAATGTTTATTTTATAATTTAAATGATAAGAAATACATAATAAACAAATTAAATGATAATAAAATAAAGAATGAAATATCAAATGAATGAAATGTGATAAAATCATTCATCATTTATTTAATTATTAATATGTTATGATTATTCATTTTTAATTTATTTCATATTATTTATTTGTTTCAATATGTTGAATTGATATTTCATCTCTTATTAAATAATATTTCATTCTTTATATTTGTTTTGTAACAATTTTATTCTTTAATTTTATTCTTTTGTTTATTTCTTCTTTCTTATTTATTTTAAACATCATGTCATTTCACATTTTTATTTTCTCTCTTCTTTATTTTTATTATTGTTATTATTGTATTTAATTCATATAAATATTTGGTATTTAATTCAAATATAAAATAAATCATAAGAATAATGAAATAGAAATGATGAATCATAATGAAGAATCAATATAAATTTAATTATATTCTTTATTTTATTTTAATAATAAATAACAATATTAATCAAATAATAATGGTAACAATAAATATGAAATAAAACAATGATAAATTGATAAAATAAAAAATAATTTTATTGTATTTTCATTTATTTTATTATTCATTTAAATATATGATATTTTATTATTTATTTCATTTCTTATTATTTTCATTTATTTACAA
>NW_001915532.1:0-3698 GCF_000208925.1 Entamoeba histolytica HM-1:IMSS
AGGAGAATGATAATCAATGATATAATAATAAAATCAAAATATAAAAGATAAATTTAATATTAATATAAAACAAAAGAGAATAAATATAAAATGAAAATAGGTATAAATGATAATAATATAAAAATGATAAGAATATAAAAATGATAAAGATGAATATTCAAATAATAAAATACATCTAAATAGAAAAGAATATAAACATAAAAATAAGAAAATCTAAATAATATAAACATAAAAAACATAAAATAAGAATAATATAATAATATATAGATAATAAGAAGAATACAATGATATAAATAATATAAAAAGAAATAAATATAAAAACACGATAGATAAATAACATATAAAGAAAAGAATATGAATAATAAAAATAAATAAATACGATTCATCAAATCATCTATTTCATTAATATTTCATACAAAATATAAATGATTATAAAATATAAACATAAATATTTATATATTCTGTATTTATCATATTTTTTATTTTTTTTATTTTTTTATTTTTATTTTAGGAGCAAAATATAATAAATGGAAAATTCTATGGATGCAAATTTTTTTGCATCTTTTTCTTTTTTGCAAATATTTAGATGCGTTTTTTCTTTGCTAATTTTCGTACCCCTTAATCTATGTTTATATTATATTTATTTTAACCTCATTTATTTGTTATTTCTCGTATGTATTCAGCTTGTTATTTCTGTCATTTTCTATTTGTTGAATTACATTATTTCTTTTTTATTGATGATAATTTATTATATCTTAGTGTTTATATTTTTATTATTTGATTTCGTCTAATGATATAATTTTTATTGTTTCACTTATTGATGTTACTCATTTTTTCGATTAAAATGTTTTTATTACATCAAATGATAGGTATTGATGTATTTAATAAGTTAAACGCGAATTTGATAGTTAATGTATTATTCTATTATACTTATTATAGAATAAAGATATTGTTATAATTATCAATATTTATATAAAAATAATAAAGTATTGTTTCTTTTAAGTTGTCAAGAGGTAGTATGATTTGTTATTTTTTGTTTCATATTGAATAATAACTATTATTACAATCAAAATGAAATATCAAACAAATAAGACATTTCTTTTGGAACCAAAATGAAATATCAAAGAAAATAGAAAATTCAAATAAAAAATGAAAAGAGTATTTAAACTACAAAAGAACATAAAAGAACAAGAATGATTGTATTGATTTATTTGTTAAGTATTGTAAATGGGATTGATTTCAATACATGGGTTGGAAAATATAATAAACATTTTACAGCAGTTGAAATGCTTAGAAGAAATGCAATTTTCAATATGAATGGTAAAATTGTAGGAGAATTTAACAAAGAAGGAACATTTAAATTATCATTAGAGGGACCATTTGCTGCTATGACGAATGAAGAATATAAAAATATTCTTAAATCAAAAAGAAGTGAAGAAGGAAAAGGAAAAGTTAAGTATTTGAATATTGAAGCACCTGAAACAGTAGATTGGAGAAAAGAAGGAAAAGTAACACCAATTAGAGATCAAGCAGAGTGTGGAGGGTGTTATGCATTTGGATCAATTGCAGCACTTGAAGGAAGATTATTAGTAGAACAAGGAGGTGATGCTAATACACTCGATCTTTCAGAAGAAGAAATGATTCAATGTACAAGAGAATATGGAAATAATGGATGTGGAGGAGGATTTGGATCAAACGCATATGATTACATTATAGAACATGGAGTTAGTAATGAAACAGAATATCCATTTACTGGAATGGATTCTGAATGTAAAACTAATATAAAACCATATGTTACAATGAAAGGTTACAATAGAGTCGCAAGAAATAATGTAAGGGAACTTAAATCTGCAATTTCACAAGGAATGGTTGATGTTGCAATGGATGCATCATCTGTGAAATTCCAATTATATAAAAGTGGAGCATATACAGATAAAAAGTGTAAGAAGAGTTTCTTTGCATTAAATCACGAAGTATCAGCAGTTGGGTATGGAGTTGTTGATGGAATAGAATGTTGGATAATTAGAAATTCATGGGGAACAACATGGGGAGAGAATGGGTATTTTAATATTGCTATTGAAGGAAATACTTGTGGTATTGCTACTGATCCACTTTATCCAACAGGTGCACAATATCTTTAAATGAATAGTTTAATCAATATTTAAATTCAGTAAAACGATTAAGATATAAAATAAAGAATAAAAAAGAAAGAAAATAGAAGAAACAAGAATAAGCAAACTAGAAAGTATAAAAAATAACAATAATAAAGCAAATGGTGTTCAAATAAATAAGAATATAAAAGAATAATAATAAAGAATAAAGAATATAATAAATAAAGAAGGAATAAATAATCAATATATAAAAAAGACAATAAAAAAGAATTAAATTAATATTAATATCCTTATATTGTTCATTATTTTTGATATACCAATATCAATATATCACTATCATTAATATAATAATACATAAAAATAAGAAAGAAAGTAATAAATAATAAAGAAAGAAAAAGAAAGTATAAATAAAATTGAAGAATAGAAAATAGAAGAATGAATAAATAATTGTGGTTTTTTATCAAATTCTTATTAGAAATTCAACAAAATGAAAGAAAAATTAAAGAATAAGTGTTATATGAACAAACATTCTATCTGTGAATTTTTAAGGTTATTCAAAAGATATTAATTAAACCAAACATAAATAACAAATGCTAAAAATAAATATAATAGTAATAAATATGTAATGTTTAAAATACAAATAGAATACAAACAAAAGAATAATCATTAATAACAAAATAAAACTGAGATAAAATAAAAGAAAATGATTATCAAAAATAAACAAGAAAACAAAAAAATAATCAATAACCTAAATCAATAACGAATAATCGAAATATAATGAAATAAAATTAATAAAATACAATATCGAAATAATCAAATTATATCATTTATTAATTTTGTTTATAATTATATTAACTCTATTCATTTCTTTTATTTTCATCATCAATAATCATTAATATAAAAATATAAAATAAAATTACAATGATAATTAGATAATAATATAATGAGTATAAATATAATTTAAAATAAATTAATATTATGAATATAAAATCGTTATATATTCATAAAATTATTGTATTTCATTACTTATTTGTTATTTTTATAATTTAATTCACCATTAACTATCATTATTTAATCTATTTTATATTTCTTTATTCTTTTATTATCTGTTATCTTCATTTATTATTCTTCTTATCAATTTTATCATCATTTAAATAATCAAACAAAAGAAGAAGTAATTTATTTAAATAAATGTTGTTAAATAGAATTTGAATATAATGATGAATACGAATAAATAGAATAAATAAGCGATTAATTCATCTTTCCAAGTTCTCCAGTATTTTAGTAACACATATCATTGTTAACATAGGTAAATGTTCAAAAAGTACTTGCTGATAATGAACACTATGTTATTATCATATATTCTATTAAACATTAGTCTTAACACTGTATTCTATTCTCTCTTAATTATCCATTTTCTTCTCTTTCTTTAAATACTCATAACATAAAAATATTAAATCAATACAAAAATCACAAATAAAATATAATCAAACATAACCATTCATTCACAAAATAATAATCAATAAAATAAGAAACAAAAGATAAAATATTCAAATAAGAAATAAATAAATAAATAAAAATAAAATA
>NW_001915531.1:0-1089 GCF_000208925.1 Entamoeba histolytica HM-1:IMSS
GATGTTAATAGTGGAAGATACAGATTTAATATAGTGATAATAATCGTCTAATGTATTGATTATTATTTCATTTTTTATTAATAATATTAATTATTTGATGTATTTTCTTTTTATTGTAATAATAATTAATAAATTGTACATCATCTTACTCTTTCATTTATTCTTTAATTATTTCATTACCTCCTCTTCTTCTATTTCTTCTCTTTCTTGTTCATTTTAGATATTATTTCTTTTAATTCTTTATCTTTCTATTGATGTTTTATTATTTCTTCCTCCATTATTCTATTGATTTCTCTTTTAATTTCATTCTTTATTTTAAATGTCTTCTTTATTATTTCTTTATATTCATTAATATCATTTACTTTAATTTCAAATTCTTGTATTAGTCTTTCTATTATTTCTTCTTTAAGTTGACATCTTAATTTTCTTTCAAATAATTTCAAAGCAAAACATTTATAGAGTGTTAAAATTTCTTCTTCTCTGTCTGTTTATTTCAATTATTTTTTTTTAAATTGTCTAATTCAAATGTAGTGATCTTCTTATGCTGAATATCCATTTCTTCAATGGATTTCTGCATTAACTTTCTTTTTTGGAATATCATCTTCACTTGATGATATCTCATCAGCTACTACCACATTGGGGGAGATGTCATTTAGAATTTGTGTTTCAGATGAGTCTGTTATATTGTAAGTTACCTCATCTTTCTTCTTTTCTTCTTGTGTATTTTCATTTTCTAATTTAGATAATTTATCTTTCAGGAAGAGTAGTTGCTGTGTTAAATTGTTTACTTCAAACATTTTCCTCTCAGATTCAGCATGGAATTCAAATATTTTTTTTTATCACACCAGTGTTTTGTGATTATCTCCTATTCATGCTTCTTCTTTAATGTCATAATATCTTTTGTTAGTTTTTAATGGTTTATTCTGCTATTTGTATTTCATTTCTTCTTTCTCTTTCATATCCTCCTCCACTTTTTTCTCTATTTCTTCTGCTCTTTTTTCCTTTTTTACTGGTTTCTTCTCTTCATCAATCTGCTTCTCTCCTTTAGTAAACTCTTTATCATCGTCTTCTTCACTTTCAATACTCATT
>NW_001915531.1:1189-3710 GCF_000208925.1 Entamoeba histolytica HM-1:IMSS
TTTCAATACTCATTACATAGTTATTGTATATTCTATTATCATTAATCTCAATTGGGTTGTATTGATTATTGTCTTCTTCCATCGTCATACTAATAGTTTCTTCTTCCTTTCTGATTGTTTTTGTTTTTTCTTGTGCAAGAAAATACCATCTTCTCCATATTGTTGATGATGTATATTCTTTAATCTTGGTATTTTTAATTTCTCCTATTTCTTGTGGTGTAAATATTTTAATTTCTTCTTCAAAGAGTTTTTCCAATATTCTTGGTTTTGTATTTCAATCATTTTTCTTTGATTTCTATTTTGTTTCTTATTTTGATATTGTTTATACCTTCTTTGTGTGTTATTATGACATTTATTTCTATTATGATAGTATTGTTTATTTCTATTGAAATTATTATTAAAGTGTTTATGACGGTGATTATGATTGAAGTGATGAGTGAAATGATTTGTATCATCTGTGTTGTGATAGTTATTGTTATAATTATTATTGTAATGATTAGTGTGATTATTCATGTATCTCTGTCAATACAGATAATACCTATTTTCACTCATTCTTCTATCATTTATATTTCTTGGTTGATGTAAATTTCTTCTTCTTTGATTATTTGTTTTTCTATATTTTTGTGGTGTCTCATATGTTTCACTTTTGGTATAATAATGAATAATAAACAAATAATGAAAATGAATAGATATGAAAGAATGAATCAATGTTGTATTTTCAAATTAATTAATAATCACATTAATAACTTAATGAAATGAATAATAATGAGAATAATTCATTTTAAATAAAATGAAATAAAAATGATGATAAATAATTAATGTTTCAATGAGTAATACATTATTTAACTTTCATATTTATTACATTAATTATCTTATTTATTATTCATTCTATTTAAATTATTGTTTATTTAAAATATAAATTATCATATTTTATATTAATTTATGCAAAATAAATTTAAATAAAAATTCATTTACTTTCTTTAAGTTTTTAAATTACTTCATTAAATTGTATTGTAGAAATAAAATCATATCATCTTTCTGATGTTGTTCAATAATTATGCGTATTTATTAACTTTTTAATTATTTATTATCTATGATGAATATTTCTAATACGTTATGTTCTAGTTATTCTTAGTCAACAAATTCTTTTACAAACATAAATGACTTGATAATTCGTGTTCTATTTATTTCTTTCACTTATTTCTTGTTATTTTTAGGAAGAATAAGTTATTTAGTTTCAGTTCTTTCAATTTCTCAGTTATTATAACTAATTTCTTCTATGAATTTCATTCTTTTTGTTTATTTGGTTATTTTTTCTTGTTTAATGTTTTATTCTTTTTTATCTTTTTTTTCATTAATATTATGATAAGCATTATCTCTTTTTCAACTTCTTATACATTAATTAGTGTTAATGAATTTGCACATATCATCATCCTTACATCTTCTTATTATCTTTGTGTATAATCATAACAAGATGAATCTTTTGATTCATTAAATTACATTGGAAATTTGTTATTTTCTAGTTATTCCATTAAAAATTTCCATTAATTTTTTTGTTATTATTTATCTATTTTTCTTTTCTTCTTTTCTTCATGAACTTCTTTATAAATATAACATTAACATTTAATCAACACGATACAAACACGTCTTTAAATGTCTGATATTGGGGAAACATTCCATATTATTTTATTCATTGTTATATTATTTTGTTCAAACCTTGGTTGAAATTCAAAACAAGTTAATTATTTAAAGTTCTTTTATATATATCAACTATTTATTCAAGATATGTTCTTTCATTCTTCTATGTCTTGTAACACATACGTATCAATAATAAATATATCATTCATCACTTTCTCCATATTATCCTTTGTTTCTTTAGTTTTTGATTTTACGTTATTATTTTCTTTCAAAACATTCTTCTTCATTTTGAATTTACAAAATATACCTTTCAATCAGTTGTATTTCAATTGATAAATAATTTAATTTGTTTAATACTCATTAATTGTATTTAGTTGTTAGTTGTTTAAAATAAGTAAACATGACAATTATTTATCAATTTGAAGAATATTATTTATTATTAAAAACATTTCATAATCATTTGAAATAAATAACTACATTTCAACATTTTTTAAATATTCATCAACTTATATTTTATTTAAATGAAAAACAACAAAATATTTTATCGAATGTTACATAAACACTATTATTGTTTTTATTTAATTTTACATTAAAAATATATTTTTGAAATAAAATGAAATAGAAAATATATAAAAATAAATAAATAAATGTGTCGATAATTTAACATAACAGTTTGTTTTTGTTTATTAGTTTGAAATACAAACATCATTAAAACAAAAATAAATTTGTAATGTTATGATTGAATTAAAAAAATGAATAAATAATTTTACACTACTTTTGAAATATACTTATTATTATAATTGTTTATTTCCCATTAAACAATTATTTTTTATTTAGTGACAATGATTATATTTTTATTCATGGATTATTAAATAGAATGAAT
>NW_001915530.1:0-3723 GCF_000208925.1 Entamoeba histolytica HM-1:IMSS
TATCTTTTTATTTTTATTTCCTTTTATCCTTTGTATTTTCTTTACTACTTTTCATTTGTTACTTTAATTTTTTTATGTTTACTTGTCATTCATCTTTTATATACTCTCATTTTTTTCTTTATTTATATTCTCTTATTATTGTTGTTTTATTATACATTCCTTCTACTCTTCTATTGTCTTATTTTCATCTCTTTTTATTTCTTTTATTCTTTTTATTTCTTCTGCTATATTCATCAACTGATTTTATTATTTATTATTGTTTTGTCTATCATATTATTTATTTTTATTACTCTAACTCAATTACATTCTTTTATTTTACATGTCATTAACTTGTTATTCTCTAACTATGTAATTCATTATATTTTATATCATTTTCCATACAATTGATCAATTTCATTTTATATATTCATTTATTTTTCATATTTTGTGTAATTTTGTAATTATCTATTCTTTCTTCTTTAACTTACTCATTTTTATTTCACCATTAATTATTGTTATTTCGAGTTTTTCATTAATTATATTGTGTTATTTCATTTTAGTTTTTTTTATTCATTACATTTTCTTCATTTTTTTCATTCTTTTTCTTTCATTCAAATTTTCTTATTCATTCTACTCAACTTTTTTACACTCAATAAACAAGTAACCATTATTCATTTTTCAAACGTTTATTCTTATTTTTCTTTTGACATAGTTTATTATATTTTTATCATCATTACATTCACTTTTATTGTGTTTTTTATTTTAAGTTTATTTATTTATATTATCTAAATATACTATTTCATTGTTATTTCTCAACTTTCTTCAATAATATCTTTTTCTTTATTCTCTTTATTTATTTTATTATTTCTTTTCTTATTATTTTCATTTCATTTCTTCATTATTTCTTGAAATATATTAATCCTTGTTCTTTTCTTAATTTCTCTCTGAAGATGTTAAAATAATTTTATTAAATACTCATCTCTTTTTTTCATTCAATTTTATTATAGCTTGTTTAATGACTTTCATTTTTATGTTGTTTTGATTTATTCTTATTCATCATGTTCTTCATTTTTCATATATAATTGAAGAGATATTGAAAATAAAATTAAATTCAAAATGTTTATATCAACTTTTTATTGTTATTGTTATGTATTTCTCAACTTTAATCATTAGTTCATTTATTTTCTTTATTTATATTCGTTTATATTCATTTCTTTTTATGTTCGTTCATTCTTATTTGTATATTCTTTAACATTTCTCTCAAATAAAAATATATAATTGAAGAATTTTATCTATATTCTCAATTTCATTGTTTGGTTATTATTTATTTCTTTATCAATATTATTCATGTTGTTATTATATTACTTCTGTTTATTTGAAACAATATTTAAATATTTTGATGATTTGATATTATATTCTTGTTGCTTTATTTTCTCTTTATATTTGTATTATTCATTTCGTATCTTTTCATAATTATTTCTCTTACCTCTCATCATTAATTTCATATATATTTACTTTTCATCATTATTATTGTTTAACATCGTACTATTTATTTTGATTGTTTGAATATTCTCATATTTCTTGTTTTATTCTTATATTTAACTATTATTATCTCATTTAATTCATTTCTCTTTATTCTTCATAGTTTCTTCATTTCTTCATTATTCATGATAATTTCAATTATTCATTGTTTTTGATTCAGTATTATGTTCTTTCTTTTTTCATTTCATTATAAGTTATTCTTTCTTCTATTCATTTATTCTTTGTTATCTTCATATTCATTTCATTTTTGTTTTGTTAAATATCATTCTTTTATTTTATTCATTATGTTCATTTATACTTTCTTTATTTTCTTTGAAATTATGTTTATATCTCATTGTTGTTTCTATTTCTCAAGTATTTATTGTTGTGTTTATTCCTATTGTAATTAAATATTTTCAATATTTTTCATTTCTAGTTATTATGTATTTATGTTAATACTTCTTTCTGTTTCTTTATATTTATCTTTTGTCTTTTTTACTTCTTCTTTGTTTTTATTTTCTTATTTCTCTTCATTTTGTTTTTCCATTCATTTTTTGAGTATGTAAAGTTGTTTTTACTTGTTATTTAGTAACTATTAAACATGGTAATTCTCATTTCACTGTACTTAGTTATATAAGGATACGAAAATAAGCAAAGAAATAATGCATCTAAATAATTTACAAAAAAGAAAAAAGATGCAAAATAATTTGTATCATTAGATTTTTCCACTTTATTATATTTTGCTCCTAAAAAATAAAAATAAAAAAAAATATGATAAATACAGAATATGTATATATTTATGTTTATATTTTATAATCACTTGTAGTCATTTTGTATGAAATATTAATGAAATAGATGATTTGATTATTCATATTTATTTTTATTTTTTATTCTTTTTTATTCTTTTATTATTATGTTATTTATTTCTTTTATTATATTATTTATATCATTGTATTCTTATTATTATCTATATATTATTATATTTTTCTTATTTTATGTTTTTTCTATTTATATTATTTAGATTTTCTTCTTGTTATTCTTTTATATTTAGTTGTATTTGTTTATTCACTTTATTCATCTTTTATATTATTATCATTTATATCTATTTTCGATTTATATTTATTCTCTTTTGTTTTATATTAATATTATTTTTATATTTTATATTTTGATTTTATTATTATATCATTGACTATCATTTCTCCTTTTATTTATCATTTATTCTTATTATTCTTTTGTTTTTCTTTATTCTATCTATGTTATATATTCATATCATTTTCATTTATATTTTATCACTTATTATATGTTATAATAACATAACACTTATGATTGAATATATAATAAACATCATAATGAAATTATACATATAAATAATAAACATAAAAAATAATAAAATATTTTTTTCAATAAAACAATATTAATTATTTTGAATCATTAAATTAGACACTTATTATTGAATATTTCTAATTTTTACATTAAAAATACACCATTTTCATTCTTTTCTTCTTTTATCATCTCTTTGTGATTTATTATTTTTATATTCTTCTTCTACTTTATTTTTATTCTTTTATATATTTTTATTCTTTTTATATTATTTGTTTTTCGTTGTTTTTCTATTTCTTTCTTCTATTATTTATCACTTTTATATTCATTTATTCTTTTTATTTCTTTTTTATTAATTCTTGAGTATTGTATATTTCTTTATTATTTCATTTATATATTATCAAAATATATGTTTTATTGATTTTATGTTGATCAAAATATTAAATATAATCAATATTTTCAATGTTAAATATTCATTCTTTATTCTGAAATGTTGTGTAGATTTATTATATTAAATGAATATGATGAATAAATATCAATATTATTGTTTATTTGATTTTAAAAAATAATAAATGAATATGAAATAATAAATAAAATAATGAAGACAATGAAATAATGAAGACAATGAAATGACAATAATCTAATATTGAACAAATTAAATAAAGAATATATTGAATATATCATTATTGTTACTTTATTATTTGTTATTTCAATTATTAAATATTAATAAATTATTATTCATGAATATTTTATTGATTGATATTTTACAATTTCATTTTCATTTTATTTAATAAATGAAATATAAATAATAAATGAATGAATAATAATGTAATATATGAAATAATAAAAAGAAAAGAAAGATAAATAATAAAGAAATATGATGTATTTAATATATAATATAAT
>NW_001915529.1:0-3734 GCF_000208925.1 Entamoeba histolytica HM-1:IMSS
AAAAGAAGAGGAAGAAATATAGTAAAAAAATAGGAAAAGAAAGTAAAAGAAGGCGAGAAGAAAATAAATAAATGAAGGAAGAGCAAATGACAACGAGAGCTGACGTGGTGTATTACAATTACATCGTAGACAAAAGAAGAGTATTTAAATGGGAAATAGAAAAGATCAATCATTAGAAGAAGAAATGACTGAAACATATCAATTCCAAGCAGAAATTAATCAATTATTATCATTGATTATTAATGCATTTTATTCAAATAAAGATATTTTCTTAAGAGAATTAATTTCAAATTGTTCAGATGCACTTGATAAAATTAGATATCAATCACTTCAAGATAAGAGTGTTCTTGAAGCTGAACCAGAATTAGTAATTAGAATTACAGCAGATAAAGATAATAAACAATTAATTATTGAAGATACAGGTATTGGAATGACAAAAGCAGATTTAATTAATTGTCTTGGTACTATTGCAAGATCAGGAACAAAGACATTCATGTCAAAGATTATTGAAGGAACAGCTGATGTTTCTATGATTGGACAATTTGGAGTTGGATTTTATTCATCATATCTTGTTGCAGAGAAAGTAACAGTTATTACAAAAAATAATGATGATGAACAATATATTTGGGAATCATCAGCAGGAGGAGAATATACAATTACACTTGATGAAAGTGGAGAAAGATTAAAGAGAGGAACAAAGATTATTTTAAAACTTAAAGAAGATATGCAAGAATATCTTGAAACAAAGAAGATTCAAGAAATTATTAAGAAACATTCCGAATTTATTCAATATCCAATTATGTTATATGTTACAAAAGAAACTGAAGAAGAAGTAACAGATGATGAAGCAGAAGAAAAGAAAGAAGAAGAAACAAAAGAAGAAGACAAAAAGGAAGAAGATGTTAAAATTGAAGATGATAAGAAAGAAGAAGAAAAACCAGCAAAGAAAACAAAGAAAGTAAAGAAAGTTACACATGAATGGGAACAAGTTAATAAACAAAAACCAATTTGGACAAGAAATCCAAGTGAAATTACAAAAGAAGAATATGCATCATTCTATAAAACTATTTCAAATGATTGGGAAGATCATCTTGCAGTTAAACATTTTTCAGTTGAAGGACAAATTGAATTTACAGCATTATTATTTGTTCCACAAAGAGCACCATTTGATATGTTTGAAACTAAGAAGAAACCAAATAATATTAAATTATATGTAAGAAGAGTCTTTATTATGGATGATTGTAGAGAATTAATTCCTGAATGGTTAGGATTTATTAAAGGAGTAGTTGATTCAGAAGATCTTCCATTGAATGTTTCAAGAGAAATGTTACAACAAAATAAGATTCTTAAAGTTATTAGAAAGAATCTTGTAAAGAAATGTCTTGAATTATTTGTAGAAATATCAGAAAATAAAGAAGATTTCAAAAAATTCTATGAAGCATTTGGAAAGAATCTTAAATTAGGTATTCATGAAGATTCAACAAATAGAGATAAAATTGCAGAATTACTTAGATTCTATTCATCAAAGAGTGGAGAAGATATGACATCATTCAAAGATTATATTGCAAGAATGAAAGAAAATCAAAAAGAAATATACTTCATTACAGGAGAAAGTAAGAAAGCTGTTGAAACATCACCATTTGTTGAAGGATTTGTTAAGAAGGGAATTGAAGTACTTTACATGACAGATCCAATTGATGAATATGCTATGCAACAACTTAAAGAATTTGACGGAAAGAAACTTGTTTGTATTACTAAGGATGGAATTAAAGTAGAAGAAACTGAAGAAGAAAAGAAAGAACAAGAAGCTAAAGAAAAAGATAATGAAGAATTAAGTAAAGTAGTTAAAGAAATTCTTGGAGATAAGATTGAAAAAGTAGTAATTTCTAATAGATTAGTTAACTCCCCATGTGCACTTGTTACAGGAGAATATGGATGGAGTGCTAATATGGAAAGAATTATGAAAGCACAAGCATTAAGAGATAACTCTATGAGTACATACATGGTTTCTAAGAAAACACTTGAAATTAATCCAGATCATCCAATTGTTCAAGAATTAAGAAAGAGAGTCCATACTGATAATAGTGATAAAACTGTTAAGGATCTTGTTGTATTATTATTTGAAACAGCATTATTATCATCAGGATTTTCATTAGATGAACCAGCTGCATTTGCTGGTAGAATTTATAGAATGGTTAAACTTGGATTGTCTCTTGATGACAAAGAAGAAGAACAACCAAATGAAGCAGTTCCAGCTGTTGAAGAAACACCAATTGAAGATTCAAAGATGGAAGAAGTTGATTAAAGAAAGGTGATTGAATAATTCAAAAAGTTTTAGAAAAAGTGTTTTTTATTGTTTTAATTTTTAAATTGTTTTCTGTTAAGTATTTAATAGTTTATTTAAAGAATAGTGATAAACCAAATATTTTGTATATTTTTTAATATTCATTTAGTAGTCAATTGTTATTATTAGTTAACAAAGATACTTCTAAATTATTATTGAAATTATTTAAACTTTAATACAGGAATGTGTTATCTGAAGTATTTCATATTTTTAAAGCAAAGATATTTATCACACAACTTATTACTTCATCTCTAAAAAGGTGTTATAATTCTATAAATGAATGACTCACAAATTAAGAAATGAATTATCACAAAGAATAGGTTGTCCTTGAGTTATAAGTGCTTTAATTCCATGCCTTTAACTCATTAAAATAATTCATTTTTATAACTATACTAACTTACTAAAATGAATAATGGCTTATTGGAAAATAAGTTGTAGAAGAATTGAAGGGTTGTTGTAGTTTTTTTATCATAGTTCTGTTGACGTTTTAGTCAAATTTAAATATGAAAAAGAATATCACAGAAAGTCTTTTGACAGAATGCATCAGCCAATACCTCATTCACCATCAATAACTTTTACCGAAAGATATAGTTCATTACCATCAGAAGTTAGTGTTGAAGAATATGATAAAATTCCAATAGAAAATTTTGGAATAGCAATGTTAAAAGGAATGGGATGGAAAGAATAAAATGAAATAAATAATATCAAAGTTAACATTATGATATTTAAAGAATTATTAAATTATTCATTCATTTTTAATCTTTTTAATTAATTTTTGGCAAGAATCAAAACATGGACTGTCTGAATCACAAGTAAGAAGAACACATGTGGTTGGATGAGTTGATCCTGCAACTTTTCCAAGTGCTTCTCTTGTTTTAACATAAATATAAGCAATTCCTTTTTCTTTCATATAACTAGGAATATGTGAAATAATATCAAGTGGAGTAACGTCTCCAGCAAGAACACATAACCAATTTTTCATTTTTTCTGCATCCTTCTCTTTTTTAACAGTTTTCATTGTATCTTTAATTCCTCGTTTAATACATTTAGTTTCAACAGCTTTCTTAATAAGTTTATGAAGTCTTTTTTCTACATTATCACTTGCTAATGGTGTAGCAATTGGGAGTAAATGAATGTGGTTATCATTACTTTCACTTGATGACATTTGAAGGGTTTTGTGTTTTTTAGTTCATTCTTTTTGATTCTTTTCTTATTTTTGTTTATTAATATCTTTTGCTATTTATTTTTACTATTTCCTCTTTTTTAGTTTTATTTAACAAAAATTATGAACAAACAACTGTCTAGAAACTAAGAAAATAAATATGAGTTTCTTTATTAATTTGACTCTTTCTATTCTTATTCCTTTTTTGGCAGTGATAAAAGGTTCTTT